>NC_134692.1:78044242-78339242 GCF_050947455.1 Rhinoderma darwinii | reverse complement strand
ATTACACAGCCGCAGCCCCGCTGGCGGAGATCAGAGAAACATCTCATCTCTGCCGCCATTCCCGTGAATGCTGCGATCACAGCGGACTGCAGCATTCAGGGGAAAATGAGAAGGGGATGTCCCTTGGATCGCGTCACAGGGAATTCCTGTGACGAGATTGAGGGACATACCATATATGGGCAGACAGCCCAGGGTCCATTGAAGGACACCAGGGCTGTCCTACCATATTTCCAGTTGTTAAGGCATACTTAGGTATGTCCTAACTGCCTGCCTGTGTACTATACGTACACAGGCTAATGTACTGTAATATAGATATATGCCTGTGTACTATCAGTATATAGATATATGCCAGTACATTAAGGTTTAAAAAATAAAGTAAAAACATAAAGTAATGTTAAATTAAAAAAAAATACACATGCACCTTTTTTACAATAAACATTAAAATAAGTCTCAATACATAAAATATACACATATTCGGTATTGGCGCGGCCGTAATAACCTGCACAACATTTTTTTTGCATCATTTATGATGTGTACGCTGTAAAAAAAAACAAAAAAAAACTGCTTTCTATCACTTATTGTGGGGCACGAGGTGCGATGATGAATTTAACCTCCATGTGCCTCACATTAATAGTAATTAACCCCATCATGTACCTTACACATTAACCCATTATGACTGAGAAACATGATGGGGTTAATTACTATTAATGTGAGGCACGTGGAGGTTAAATTCATCATCGCACCTTGCGCCTCACATCACAAAATGGAAGAACTATTTTTTTTTTTTATTACTGTTGGCAAAGTATCGAATTGGTATCGAAATCGCAATACTAAACGAAGTATTGGTATCGAAGTCCAAATTCTGGTATTGTGAAATCCCTACTCAGGGCATAGGGTCGGCTCCCATCCCTACTTTCCTATCTCCTGCTATTTTAGCTTTGAAATGTGCTCTGCGGCATGTACGGTTCACAGGGACCCACAGCGACCCTCGCTTCTAGGGGGAAGACGGGCGCCATTTTATCTAAGAGCGACAGCCACTGCAGTCATCACAGGAGTTGTCTGTCAATTGAAATGAATTGCCAGGCCCTGCCTGCTGTGAATGCAGGACCGCCCGTCAATTTATTTGAATTGCCGCCTCCTCCTGCCCCACACCCTTACCTAACACTTCACTGTGACTGCTAGTAACCCCGGTCACATAGCTAATACAGGGACTCTTCTGTCACTTTAGGAGTACCTGCATTAGCATTTTCTGGTGCACGGGACCTCCCAGATGCGTCAGAAATATTAATAACGATTAACATTTCTGCTGGATCTCTAGGTCCCGGGTGGCACAATAGGAAGTACAGTTCATTGACCTCTAGTTTCTATTGCAGCGCAGGGGAGGAGACAGAAGACAGAAGACTGCAGTAGGTGAGTAGAAGTATTATTATTTTTCATACTGGTTATGTTTTGTTTTTTGTTTTGCAGGTTCCGCTGGACCATTTGGACAACGTCGTAGATTCGTTGGATTACTTTGATGATCTACATTTTTTTTAAATAAAATGGTCAGAGGGTTATGTGAGGGAGTTTTTATTTCAATTAAAAAAATAGTATGTCTTTTTTTTATACTTTATTACCGTCTTCGTAATAGCCGCTGTCTGACAGCATCCATTACTAAGGTGGGGCTTAGTGTTAACCAGTTAAAAGGCTAGCACCAACTTCCCATTATTACCCCAGCACCCACCGATATCAGGGGTACCAGGAAGAGCCAGGTATGATCCAGGACCCAACCATCTGAAGGGATGACGGTGCCCGGCCGTCGCTTCATACGTTCAGGTATTGGATTGTACCCGGTTCTTCCAGGTACCCCTGGCGGCGTTAGGTACCGCGGTAATAATGGGAGGTTGGTGCTAGCATTTTTACTGGTTAACAGTAAGCCCCAGCCTTAGTAATGGATGCTGTCAATCAGATAGCGGCCATTACCCTGGCGGTAATAATATATAAAAAAAAACACATGGACATAAGAAACATTTTTTAATTTAAATAAAAACTCCCTCACACAACCCGCTTTCACCATTTTATTTAAAAAAATAAAAAAAAACATAGATCATCAAAGTAGTCAAATAAATCTACGGCGTAGTCCAAACGGTCCATTGGAACCAATCGGGAAAAAAAAAAAGTATGAAAAATAAAAAAATATACACTTTCCTTCTCCCCTGCAATGCACTAGAATCTAGAGGTAAAAAAAAATAATAATAATTCCCCTTCAGACTCTGCTACCTGTCAACTGAAAAGTCTTTCGCCAGAGGGACATTTTTTCCAAATTGCAGAGTACCAGGTCCCAGGCTCGGGTGAAGCTTTCTTTTATTCCACCATTGGGAAACATTTTTTCCTGTGGTGGAAGATTTTTCCATTGACATGTAGCAGTTTATAGCGGTGGTGTTAGGGAGGACAAACTCAACAATTTCTCAATGCCCCCAAAATGGGCCGCTACTCTTGGGAAAGTGCTGTGTGCCTCCAGGTTAAAATGTGCCAGCCAGCCCTGGGCCGTTGGCTCCCTGCCCCACCATTTTCTCTCGTAGACCACAGCCTTGTTTAGGCCTGCGGTCTACAACAGTCCAAGAGCACGCTATTGACGTCAGCGGCCTAGCGCGATTACGTCACTGCATCATGCCATCCGCGCTGGGCCGCTGAACTCAGCAGAAAGTCAGAACGTCCAGCTGTGGTTACTTGAATAGATTTGTGGGGGGGGGCGCCTTTCTATAGTTCGCCTCAGGCAGCAAAGGGGCTAGGTTCACCCCTGCCCTCTGATGCCCATCGGCCCCACACGATGCGATCGTGTGGAGCCGATAGTTTTCGTGGCAGCCTGGGGGCCTAATGCATCCGAATAGGGGTGGACATAGCTTTCGGGAGTTCTGGTCAATAGTAGGTCAGTACTAATTATTTCTTGATACTAGGCATATGGCCAGCCCTTATTCCATTCTATTCACACTTGTCACCGACCCCTTATTTGCAGGACATTAATGCACAGCTCTTTTGGGGTTTATGCACTGGCAGCATTACACAGTAAACTTTAATTTATAAACATGTGTTTTTGACATGCCATGCAATCATTCTTGTATGTATAATGTTAGGAAACGTCCGTACCTTTAAGGTTGCTATGACTACTAGTCTAGCTCCTGGGTGGCTCTGGTTTCGTTCTGTCTTCTTTGCTTGTGATTCTCTTAGTTTGCATGTGTTTGATCAAGCTCCTGATTATACCCTGTACCTTTCACTATTTGAACTTTTTTTTTTACTGGACCTCGGCTTGTCTCTGGATTTACCCCTGGCTTACTGATCTGGACATTCTGCTGCAGGCTGGCTTTGACCTCTGCACTTCCTAATATCCTCTAGCTTTGTGATTTGGACTTTCTGTTTACCCTCAGGCTGTCTTGTTATCTGCTCTGGTATTGCCTGCATTGCACCTCTTGTCCAACACTGAACTCTGTCAAAGCATCCTGGGTTCTAGAAGCCAAATCCAACCTGCATTGCGGTGGGCTCTGGTGAAGACCATGGAGTAGCCTTAGACTCTGCTGATCAGAGTTGTGACGGATTTGCGGTAGCGGATTTACTTGCAGGCTTATTCCAGACAGTCTCCAGATGCCTTTGGGGAATCGCTCACATAGCAATCTCATCAACTTTCACTCTTGGAATTGCTCAACTAGTCATTCCATAACATAATCACAAGCCCTTTAATATATCTTTTTTCACTATGGAACCTATGCATGCCCTGGTGGAACAGATGTTCGATCGGACTCACCTGGTACAAGATCTGGCCGAAAGGGTTCGCCATCATGAAACTGCACCAAACAGGTCCAAGCAGTTGTTCCAGTCGCAACTCCGGTAGAACCTAAAGTGAACTTACCTGATGTTTTTTCTGGTGATTGTAAATCTTTTATTTATTTACGGGAGAGTTGTAAGTTGTATTTTCGACTAAGACCTTTTTCCTCTGGAACTGAGCAGCAGCGAGTTGGTCTCGTCATGTCACATTTGCAGGGGGTTCCTCAAACCTGGGCCTTTTCGTTGAGACCTGATGCCCCTAATCTTTTTTTTTGCAGAGACCTTCTTTGAGGCCCTAAGTGTAGTATATGAAGAACCAGACATCACTACAGTGGCTGAGGCCAATCTGTTATCTCTCCAGCAGGGACGGCGTCCTGAAGAAGATTATTGTTAGGAATTTAGACAGAGGTCCGTCTCTTCAGACATTGATGCAGCACTTCAATGTCAATTCCACCGATGCCTTTCTAAAACCTTGAAAGTTCTTCTAATAAATTACCCACCGCCCTTGACTTTAGAGGATACCATGACTCTTGTTATGCATCTTGACTGACGACTACGAGAGCGCAAAAATGAAAGATCAGCAATGGCCTCTCCCCTTCCCTGCGCTGAGGTCTCTTCATCTGATGCACAAGACAAGACCCCATTGGGCTCCACTATGTCTCCTCAATAACGGAGACTTTTTTGGAAATGCAGGGGGCTGTGTTTCTATTGCGGGGGCGCTGGTCATACAGATGTAGCCAGGTTAAGCTTGGAGCATGATATCCCACAACAACAGCCATTGAAAAAGTCAAGTTAAAGTTTCTTGCCACTGTGTATTTAATGCGTTAAAAGTCAAGTTAACTATGGTCACATCTGTATGCTCAAGAACTGTTCCAAAACTTCCAGAACATCCAGCTTCGGAAAACTTCAGAGCCTAGATGGTCCCCGGGAATGCCATCTGGGCAGCCAGGTTTTTCCAACATTTTCTTAAAAAAAATCATTTTGCCTGTTAATGTATGGTTTAATAATGTTTGTATTTCTGGTCAAGCTTTTGTAGATTGTGGTTCTGCGGCTAATTTCTCTGATTTTTAGGTTGCAAAATGATTGGCTATCCCCTTGTTCAGCTGAGCACCCCGATCAAAGTATCTGCTATAGATAATACCCCACTCTCTCAGGGGTCGGTCAAGTTCTCTACTCCACCTGTTACTTTGCAAGTGGGTACCTTGCATAACGAACTTATCTCTCTCTTTATTCTAGAAAATTTTCCTTCTGAGATAATATTGGGTATTCCATGGTTGCAGACACATAATCCTGTTATTGATTGGGTAAAAGCAGATCTGAATAAGTGGAATTCTAAATGTTTTGATTCTTGCATGTCTTTGTCTACTACTAATGTATCTTGCAACGCACCATTATTGCCTGAGTGTATTCAAAATTTTGAGGATGTCTTTTCTGAAATCAGTTGTGAATCTCTCCCTCCTCATAGGCCGTATGACTGTCCCATTGTACTTCTCCCTAATGCTAGTTGCCTAAAGAGCATATTTATAATCTTTCTGCTCCGGAAAAACAGGCAATGAAAGATTATATTAACCCCTTCCCGCTGTGGCCACTTTTGACCTTCCTGCCAGAGCCTCATTTTTCAAATCTGACATGTTTCACTTTATGTGGTAATACCTCCGGAATGCTTTTACCTATCCAAGCGATTCTGGGATTTTTTTCTCGTGACACATTGGACTTTATGTTACTGGAAAAATTTGCCCGATACATTCAGTATTTAATTGTGAAAAACACCAAAATTTAGCGAAAAATGTCAAAAATTAGCATTTTTCTCAATTTAAATGTATTTGCTTGTAAGACAGGCAGTTATGCCACACAAAATTGTTGCTAATTAACATTCCCCATATGTCTATTTTAGTTTGGCATAATTTTTTGAACATCCCTCTATTTTTCTAGGACGTTACAAGGCTTTGAACTTTAGCAGCAATTTCTCACATTTTCAAGAAAATTTAAAAATGCTATTTTTACAGGGGGCAGTTCAGTTGTGAAGTGGCTTTGAGGTCCTTAGATATTAGAAACCCCCAATAAGTCACCCCATTTTGAAAACTGCACCCCTCAAAGTATTCAAAACAGCATTTAGAAAGTTTCTTAACCCTTTAGACATTGCGCAGGAATTAAGGCAACGTAGAGGTGAAATTTACAAAGTTCATTATTTTTTTCCAGAAATTCATTTTGAATCCATTTTTTTTGTACCACAGAAGGTATTACCAGAGAAATGCAACTCAATATTTATTGCCCAGGTTCTGCAGTTTTAGGAAATATCCCACATTTGGCTCTAGTATGCTACTGGACTGAAGCACTGGCCTCCGAAGCAAAAGTAGCACCTAGTGGATTTTGGGCCTCCTTTTTATTAGAATATATTTTAGGTACCATGTCAGCTTTGAAGAGGTCTTCTGGAACTAAAACAGTGGAAAACCACCAAAAGTGACCCCATTTGGAAAACTACACCCCTCGAGGAATTTATTTAGGGGTGTAGCAAGCATTTTGACCCGCCAGTTTTTTTGCAAAAAATTTTGGAACAAGGCCATGAAAATTAAAATCTACATTTTTTCAAATAAAATGTAGGTTTAGCTATTTTTTTTTTTCATTTCCACAAGGACTAAAGGAGAAAAAGCACCATAAAATTTGTAAAGAAATTTCTCCTGAGTAAAACAGTACCCCACATGTGGTAATAAACGGCTGTTTGGACACACGACAGGGCTTAAAAGGGAAAGAGCGCCATTTGGCTTTTGGAACTCAAATTGAGCAGGAATGGTTTGCGGTGGCCATGTCGCAATTGCAAAGCCCCTGAGGGGACAAAACAGTGGAAACCGCCAACAAGTGACCCCATTTTGGAAACTACACCCCTTGAGAAAATTATCTAGGAGTATAGTGAGCATTTTGACCACACAGGTTTTTTGCAGAAATTTTTGGAAGTGGGCTGTGAAAATGAAAATCTACATTTTTTCAAATAAAATGTAGGTTTAGCTAATTTTATTTAATTTCCACAAGGACTATAGAAGAAAAAGCACCATAAAATTTGTAAAGACATTTCTCCCGAGTAAAACAATACCCCACATGTGGTCATAAACATCTGTTTGGACACACGGTAGGGCTCAGAATGGAAGGAGCACCATTTGGTTTTGGAATGGTTTCTGGGCGCCATGTCACATTTGCTGAGCCCCTGTAGTACTAGTACAGTGGAAACACCCCCAAAAGTGACTCCATTTGGGTAACTGCATCCCCGAGGAATCATCTAGGAGTATAGTGAAAATTTTGATCCCAAAGGTTTTTTGCTGAATTAATTTGAATTAAGCCATGAAAATGAAAAATATTTTTTTTTTCCAACAAGATGTAGTTTTAGATCAACATTTTTCATTTTTACAAGGAATAGAGAAGAAAAAGCACGCCAATATTTGTAAAGAAATTTCTCCCGAGTACGGTAACACCCCATATGTGGTTATAATCGGCTTCTTACATATATGGGAGCATTCAGAAGAAAAGGAGCGGTATTTATCTTTTGGAGCGTAGATTTTGCTGGAATGGTTTGCGGACGCCATGTTGCATTTGCAAAACCACTGATGTACCAAACAAAAGTGACCCCGTTTTAGAAACTACACCCCTAAAGGCATTTATCAAGGGATATAGTGAGAATTTAGACTCCACAGGTGTTTTTCTGAAATGAATACGCAGTGGATGGTGCAAAGTGAAAATTGAATTTTTTCCACTGATCTGCCTATTCACCGCACAATATGTTGTGCCCCTAGAGAATCTTACACCATAAATTGTTAAGCGGGTTCTCCCGGGTATGGTAATGCCTTACTTGTGGCCATAAATTGCTGTTTGGGCACACTGTAGGGCTAAGAAGGGAAAGACCGCCATTTTGAGCATGGATTTTGCTTGGTAGTAGTTCTGTTTGGGGTTTTGCTGGTATTTCAGTTTATAATGTGGGGGCATATGTAATCTGTGCGGAGTACATCAGCACATAATAAGAGGGTATAATAATGGGGTAAATAATACAATTATCCATAGAAGTGTGTTACGATGTGAAGCGATCCGTTATGCGCAGGCCGTTGTCACACTGATAAACGGTTTTCTTTCTTATCCTCCTTTTGTAACGCTCTGCACCTTTTGGGGATTTTTTCTCCTTCGTAGTTTGGGAAATATTGCTGGGAAAGTTTTGCTCTGGTATAATACGGGCACCCTCAGTTCCAGCGGATGTGCTATGTCCCTTACCTTCCTAGTTCCTCAATACTAGGGCCCTGAAACTGAAGGAATGTTCCCCTCCAGCCTGCGCATTGAGATGTTTTTTCATCACCGCATTACTAGTGGCATAACTTTCTTATTTTTAAGTTGATTGAGCGGTGTGCGGGCTTGTTTTTTGCGAGACGGGCTGTAGATTTTATTGGTACCATTTTAGAACACGTACGACTTTTTGATCACTTTTTATTTCATTTTTTGGTAAAGGAAATTATCAAAAACAAGCAATTCTGGAATAGTTTTTTTCGGCATCCACAGTGCGCCATAAATTACATGTTAGCTTTATTCTGCGGGTCGATTCTGGTAATACCAAATTTATATAGTTTCTGTTATGTATTGCAGCTTTTGCACAATAAAATCACTTTTTTTATAAAATCATTTGTTTTCTGTGTCGCCATATTCTAAGACCCATAACTTTTTTTATTTTTGCGTGGACAAAGTTGTGTCAGGGATTATTTTTTTGCGGCACAGATTGTAGTTTTTATTGATACTATTTTGGAGTAAATGTGACTTTTTGATCATTTTTTATAGCATTTTTTGGGAGGAGATGTGACCTAAAAACAAAGATTCTGGCGTACGTAGTGCAGTGTATTAGCGCTGTCAGTTATTCACTGACAGCAAGCCTTTGAGGACACGCCGCAGGCGGGTCCTCATCGGCTCCTGTACAAGGCGGACTCGGACGCCATTTTTTGGCGTCCGATTGCCATAGCAACCCAGCGATTGCGTCGCTAGGTTGCCGGTCGGGTTAAAACCCATCAGATGCTGCGCTCTATTGAGAGCAGCATCTGAGGGGTTAATCAGCTGGATCGGAGAATAGCTCCGGTCCTGGCAGTTACAGGAGGGTGCCAGCTGTATAATACAGCTGTCACCCCGCAGTGATGGTGCCGGCTCTGCTTCTGAGCCCGCACCATCACTGCGACGTAACTGTACTGCGGTTTGCGGGAACACCTTCCCGGCAGCGCCGTATATATACGCCGGATGTCGGGCAGGGGTTAAAGACAGTCTTCGTAAGGGTTATATTCGTCCATCTACTTCTGGGTGCAGGTTTTTTCTTTGTTGAAAAGAAAGATGGCGGTTTAAGACCCTGTATCGACTACCATGAATCAATTATATCGATTACCGTTAAGAATCAATATCCTTTTCTACTCATCCTGGACCTGTTTAATCAGATCTCAGGAGCCATGTGGTTCTCTAAACTAGATTTACACGGGGCCTACAATTTGGTTCATATCCGCGATGGGGATGAGTGAAAGACAGCATTTAATACTACAGATAATATGCCTTTTGGTTTAATCCCTTAAGGACACGGACAAATTTGGCCTTGAGGACGGAACAATTTTTCGATATTTCCCTCTTTGCATCCCGTTGCTCATAACATTTTTATTTTTTGTAGGATGTAGTTGTATGAGACTTTGTTTTTTGCAGAACGAGTTGTACTTTATGTAGGGTAAACAAAACAGAAACAATTAATTTTTATCCAGCTCACCAACCAAGTAGAATCAGTAGATCAGGCCTGAAACTGGCCAGCTTCTGTTCTGTGTTGTCCCTGATTTTATGGAACCTAAATAAAAGACACATTTTGTTCAAGATATTGATGCTGGAACCTTCTTGCCTATTCTGGTACTTTATGTAGGTACCATTTTTTTGTACAAATACATAAATTTTAATTTTGGCGAAAATGCAGAAAAAAAGCAGTTCCATTACAGTTTTAATTATTTTTTTTTTACACCATACATCGATCATCATAAATAATGTTATACATTTGTTTTACTGGTTGTTACGGTCGTGGCGATATAAATATGCCTATATTATTTCATGTTTTGGGACTTATATTTGAAAAAGTGTATTCATTGTAAAAAAAAATGTGTTTCTGTGTATTTTTTTTATTTAGCATAAAAAAAAAAAAAATGAATGTAACTTTTTTTTTACTCCCACAGAGGGATTTTTCATTTTTATTTTTTAACTGTAATGTACTGGCATTTATCTATATGCTAGTACACTAGACGGTGTACTGATTGTACACAGGCAGTTGTTAGGGCATGCCTCAGTATGCCCTAACAACAGGAAATATGGTCAGACAGTCAAGGGGGCCTTCAATGGACCCTGGGCTGTCTGGCCATACAAGTTATGGGCCTTGATCGCATCACAATGATTTTCTGTGGTGTGAGCAAATGGCAGTCCCCCCTTCTCTTATTTACTTTGAATGCCGCGATCAGCTTTGATTGTGGCATTCAAGGGGTTAACGGGGAGAGAAGAGGTTTCTCTTCCCTCCGCTGTTAGAATGGGGCTGTGCCTGCGTATTACAGCCGTTGCCCCACTGCTGATCGCGCACGGACACTGGCTGTCACACAGGGCGAGGATGCTCGTCCTAATGCGCGAAGCACCCACCGCTCAGGACGAGTATTCTCGTCCCGTGTCGGCAACTAGTTAAGTAATGCTCCAGCGGTTTTTCAGAACCTGGTTAATGATATTTTCAGAAATTTTATTGGACGCGTTGTGGTTGTGTATCTGGACGTTATTTTTGTGTTTTCTTCCGATTTGTCCACTCATGTTCAACATTTAAGATCCGTCCTTCAAGGGAAAATTGTCTTCACGATAAATTTGAAAAGGGTCTTTTTGGAGTACAGGAAGTTAATTTCTTGGGGTATGTTCTGTCTCCTCATGATTTACGTATGAACTCAGCTAAGATTCAGGCAATTTTTGATTGGACCCAACCCACTTCACTAAAAGCTCTTCAAAGGTTCCTTTGGTTTTGCTAATTATTACCGAAAATGTATTCATCATTTTTCCTCCATTGCCAAACGTTTGACGTATCTTACGAAAGTGGGTTCTGACCTTGTAAATTGGAAACCTAGTGCGGTCTCTGCCTTTGAAACCTTAAAACAGTGTTTTATGGAAGCGCCTGTACTTGTTCATCCTGACCCTTCTAGCCCCTTTATTGTTGAGGTTGATGCCTCAGAAATAGGTGTGGCGGCTTGTTGTTTCAAGGATCTTCTGTATTGACTAATTTGCGTCCCTGTGCTCTTTGTCTCGCAAATTTTCTGTTACTGAGAAGAATTATGATATAGGTAATTGTGAGCTTCTTGCTATTAAGTGGGCTATTAAAGAGTGGTGCCACTTTCTAGATCGGACTAGACATCAAATTACTGTACTGAATGAACATAAAAACCTGACTTTTTTCAACCAGACAAAAGATCCCAGACAGGCTAGGTGGGCCTTGTTCTTTACCAGATTTGACTTTATTGTAACCTGTAGAACCAAGTCTAAAAATTTCGGGGCCTACGCATTATCTCGAAGTTTCTGTTCCTCACAGGTCCCCGATATTCATCCTGAACCTATTTTATCTAAGGGGATAGTGATTTCTGCAACATCGCCTGCTCTTGCAACTGAAATGAACCCCTTAACGACATGTCACGTACATGTGACATGTCACGTACACGTTAAGGGGAAGTATGGAGCGGGCTCACGGGCTCAGCTCGCTCCATAGACAGCGGGTGACGGCTGTGTTACACAGCCGACACCTCACTGCAATGGGAGGAATCAAAGATCACTTTGATTCCGCCCTTTTAACACCTTAAATGCCGCGGTCAATCGCGACCACGGAATTTAAATTGTTAGAATCAAGGGGGCACCCCCTCAAATACGCCATTGTGCCCCCCGTGGCAAGATCCGCCTTTTACAGTGGTTTTTATGGGAATCTGGGGGCCTAATAAAGGCCCCCAGGTTCACCATCTTTGTACTCCTTTGAAGCCCTGCTCTGCCAAAGTAGACTGTCAGAATCACGATATACAGTAATACATTAGTATTGCAGTATATCATGCAAGCAATCCAATGATCGCTATCTCAAGTCCCCTAGGGGGACTAATAAAAAAACAGTAAAAAACTGTTAAATAAAGATTTTCATAATGTTCCAAAAAAAAAAAAATATTGAAAGCTCAAAAAACCCCCCTTTTCCCATTTTTAAAAATAACAGTTAACATATCTGGTATCGCCGCGTACGTAAAAGTCTGAACTATCACAATATAGTGTTATTTAATCCGCTTGGTGAACGGCGTAAAACAATAAATATATAATTTATAAACTGCTGTTGTTTGGTCACCTTAGCTCTCCAAAAAAAAGGAATAGAAACCTCACACCTCTAAATTGATGGAAAAAGTTATGGCTCTCAGAATATGGTGACACATAACATTTTCTTTTTTAGCAAATAGTTGTATTTTTTTTAAAAGTGGTAAAACATAAAACAAAACATATAAATTTGGTATTGCCGTAATTGTATCAACCTGTAGAATAAGGTGAATATGTCGTTTGTACCGCCTGGTGGACGGCGTAAAAACAAAACCCACCAAAAATGGTGCATTCGCAGTTTTGTGCCGATTTCACCCCACAAATATTTTTTTTTAAGATTCCCAGTATATTGTGGTACAATAAATGATGCCATGAAAAACTACAACTTGTCCTGCAAAAAACAAGACCTCATATGGCTATATCGACGAAGAAATAGAAAAGTTATGGCTAATGCCAGCAACTCGTTCTGCAAACCATTTCTACTGGCAGCTTGTTTGTACCTCCTCAGTTCAGATTTCATTTACTCAATGAGGGACATGATTCTGTGTTTTCTGACCATCCGGGGATAACTGGTACTAAAAAACTAGTCTCGCGGATCTACTGGTGTCCGTCTTTGTCTCGTGATATGAGTTTGTATGTCTCTGCTTGTGATGTCTGCGCTCGCACTAAGACTACTCGAACTCGTCCTATGGGTGAAATACTTCCACTGTCTGCTCCACAGAAACCTTGGTCTCATCTGTCTATGGATTTTATCACAGATTTTATTGCCTCCTTCTAAAGGGAAAACTGACATTTGGGTTGTGGTGGACCTGTTCAGTAAAATGTTGCATTTCATTCCTTTGCTTCAACTTCCTGATTACAAAACTCTGTCTAAATTATGTAATGATCAGATAGTTCGTCTGCATGGTATTCCGGAAAATATTGTCTCTGATAGAGGTATACAATTTGTGGCTAACGTCTGGAGAGCTCTCTGTAAGTGTAACGTCCGTGGTCGCTGACCACGAACTCCTTCCATGCACGCCTTTCTCTCCAGAGATGTCTGCACATATGGCCGTCCTGTTCCACAGTACCAGGGTGCGCTCGCGAGCTCAGTCCAGACTTAAGAAGCCAAAGCGCACACAGGTGGGAGACTGAGCTGATTGCTCCAAGAGCACCCAGGGCTATAAGAAGGGCCCAGCCCTTTCCACCCATGCCTGAGCGTTGTTGTCATACCCAAAGTTTGCCTACGCAAATGGTTTCCTAGTGTTTTCCAGTTCCCACTGTTCCCTGTACCTGTATCCTGTATCCTGTATCCCGTACTATCCTGGTTTCTAGTGCCATGCTGAGCTGTAGTCGTGCTGTGCTATATTCCACGCCTGTCCTGCTACTTCATGCCTGACGTCTACCTTCATGCCTAGTCCCAGCCGAGACTGCCTTGCGACTGTCCGAGCTGCCACAGGTGCACTATACGACTATAGACTGTGACCTGCGCCCTATTGGCCAGCTGCCATACCATCAAGGCGGTACGGCCCAGTGGGTCTACGAACCCAACGTGACAGTACGCTCAGGCCATGGACCCCGCTGGTTGATCCAAGACCAAGATGACGTCACAAGAGATGCAGACGGATATGCTAGACCTCCGGTCTCAACAGAACTCTTCCAGGCCTTGAACATTATCGCACATCGGCAGGAGGCGCTAGCTGCCACTCCTCCTACTACACCTCCTGGCAGTGTTGATCCTCAGACTAAACCTCCTGGCAGTGTTAATCCCAGTTTGTCTTTGTCACTTCCTGACCGCTATGATGGAGATGCAGGGACCCTTTCGTGTATTTTTGAACCAGTGCCACATCCACTTCTGCCTGTATTCAAGGGCATTTTCGTCTGATGGCGCAAGGCTCGCTTTCATCGTCTCTCTTCTTACTGGCAAGGCTCTTGCATGGGCAAACCCTATCTGGGAGAGACAAGGATCAGAAACCCGTGACTTCCAGGGGTTCCTCCGGACATTTTGCACGGTGTTTGAGGGGCCTGGACGAGTGTTCTCTGCTGGGCTTCCTTGCTGAATCTACACCAAGGAGACATCTCTTTGGGCGAGTACGCCATCCACTTCCGCACCTTGGCGGGAGAACTGTTGTGAAACAATGAGTCCCTGGTGGCTACATTCTGGCATGGACTGTCTCCTAAAATTAAAGACGAACTTGCCGCTCGATTTCTGCCCTCTACCCTGGATGACCTCATCCTTCAGTCCACTAGGATTGATATTAGGATCAGAGAACGGCTCCAAGAAGCTCGTTGAGAGGTAGGCCTCCCAAGTCCGGTCTCTACCTTGCAGCGACCCCTGCTGTCCTCTGATGCCGACCCTCCTAAGGAGCTTGTGAGGATGGACCAGTAAAAGCTTTCTACCCAGGAGAGACAACGCAGACGCACTTCGGGACTCTGGCTATATTGCGGCCTCGGAGGCCATCTTGTGCATCTGTGTCCCCAAAAGCCCCAAAGCCTAGGGTTGGTAGGAGACATAACCTTGGGTAAAGAGGGACTTCCGTCTAAATTATCCATCCCCGTGACCATAGTGTTCGGCGAGAAAACACATCGGGTCTCTGCGTATCTGGACACTGGATCCGCTGCTAATTTCATTCGTAGAGACCTGGTGGATCGTCTCCAATTGCCCACTACCCCTCTGAAGGGGCCATTGGTGGTTGCATCTGTGAATGGACTACCTCTGCCAGACCCAGTTATAGCTGAGACCAAACCGCTGAGGTTCCAAGTAGGAGCTCTCCACTCTGAGCTCCTCTCGTTCTTTGTCTTGTCCAAAGCCATTAACCCTGTGCTGCTGGTCCTGCCTTGGCACCGACTACATGCCCCAGTCCTGGATTGGAACTCTGGAGAGGTTCTCCAGTGGAGCCTCGAGTGTCACAGTCATTGCCTGGTACGGATTCGTTCGGCTCAGCCTCCCCTGTCTCGGTCATTGGCGGGATTGCCTGGTCATTATGCTGCATTTTTGGACGTGTTCAGCAAGAGGGAGGCGGAGACTCTGCCCCCACACCGGAGGTATGACTGTCCTATCGAACTGATTGCTGGTGCATCCCATCCCCGTGGTAGGGTATATCCTCTCTCCTTGCCAGAGACTCTGTCCATGTCCGCCTATGTGAAAGAGAACTTGGAGGGGGCTTCATATGGAAGTCTTCCTCCCCGGCAAGAGCTGGGTTCTACTTTGTCAAGGAAAAGATTGGTTCCCTGCGTCCTTGTATCGACTACAGGGGTCTTAACCAGATCACAGTGAAAAATGAGTATCCATTGCCATTAATCTCAGAACTGTTTGATCATATACGTGGTGCCAAGATTTTTTTCAAACTAGACCTGCGTGGGGCTTACAACCTAATCCGGATTCACCGGGGTGACGAATGGAAGACTGCATTTAACACAGGTGACAGACACAATGAATATCTAGTAATGCCCTTTGGCCTGTGTAATGCTCCTGCGGTCTTCCAGGAGTTCGTTAATGACATCTTCTGTGACCTCCTCTATGTTTGTGTAGTAGTCTATCTTGATGACATCTTGATTTTTTCTCCAGATCCTATGACTCATCAGAGACATGTTCGTCAAGTTTTGCTGCGGTTAAAGGAGAATCGTTAAGTAGGAGAAGTGCGTGTTTGAGGAAGATGCTCTACCCTTCCTGGGCTACATCGTCTCGAATCGAGGTCTCGAGATGGATCCTGAAAAGGTAAAGTCCGTCCTGGAATGGCCACGCCCTCAAGGCTTGAGGGCCATACAGGGCTTTCTGGGATTTGCCAATTTTTACAGACAGTTCATCCCAAACTTCTCCTATCTCTAACCTCACCAAGAAGGGCATGAATGCCAAGGTGTGGACTCCTCAGTCAGAGTCCGCATTCAATAGCCTGAAGAGTGCCTTCACGTCAGCCTCTATCCTCCATCATCCAGATGTTTCTCTATAGTTCTCGTTGGAGGTGGACAGCTCCACTGTCGGCGCTGGTGCAGTCTTCTTCCAGAGAAGTTCCAAGGGCAAGTCAATGGTATGTGGATATTTCTCTAAGCTCTTCTCTTCCGCAGAACGCAAATACTCGATTGGGGATCGGGAGTTACTGGCCATCAAATTGGTTCTGGAGGAGTGGAGACATCTACTAGAGCGCGCAGCTCATCCCATTCAAATTTTTACAGACCACAAGAATCTCATCTATCTCCAGATGGCCCAATGGCTGAATCTTCGTCAGGCAAGGTGGTTGCTGTTCTTTACCAGTTTCCCGTTTGAGCTCCATTATCACCCGGCTGACAAGAATGTGAGGGCCGATGCCTTGTCCAGATCTTTCGAGACAGAGGACACCATGGAGATTCCACAGAATATTATTGACCCATCTTGCATGGTCTCTGTCAACCCCCTGCAAGTTGGGGACATTCCTCCAGGGAGGACCTTTGTGCGCATGGCTGACAGAAGGAGAATCCTCCGCTGGGGACACTACTCTAGACTGGCAGGTCACGCGGGGTCCCGTAAAAAGAGATACCTGATTGCCCATCATTTCTGGTGGCCCACGCTGCCCAAAGACCTTATGGACTTTGTTTCTTCCTGCTCAGTGTGTGCATTTAACAAGGTCGCTCACTCCAGACCTGCTGGTCTGCTCCAGCCATTGCCTGTGCCTGATGCTCCCTGGCAGCATATAGCTGTAGACTTTTTACAGACCTGCCTCCCTCTGCGGGATGCAGTACTGTCTGGGTGGTGGTGGACCGATTTTCGAAGATGGCCCACTTCGTTCCGCTGACCGGTCTTCCGTCTGCTCCTCAACTGGCCAACCTTTTCGTCCAACACAGCTTCCGCCTGCACGGCTTAGTGTGTCTGATCGGGGGTTCAGTTCACCTCGAAGTTCTGGAGAGCCCTCTGCAGACTCCTCAGGTTCACTCTCCCCCTGATGGCCTCAGCCATGAGTCGGCGAGCGCTGGCCCCAGTCTCCTCCTCAGGGGGACGCCAGCGCTCACTTCCATCCACCTTGGCCGGGTTCCGTAGGGTGCTCGCGCATGCTCGTGCCCGCTCTTAAAGGGGCAGCGTGCGCATGGGACTTTAATGTTTTAATTAGCCCATGAGTGCCCTGGACTATAAGAGGGGCCCAGCCCCTTGCTTCTAAGTCTGAGCGTTTTTTGTAATATCCTAGTTTGTCTAGCAAATGGTCTCCTAGTGTTTTACAGTTCCAGTGTTCCCTGTTCCTGTATCCCGTATCCTGTATCCCATGCTATCCTGTTCTAGTGCCATGCTGTGCTGTACCTATGCCTGTCCTGCTGCTCCACGCCTGACGTCTACCCGCTGCCTAGTCCCAGCCGGGCCTGCCTTGCTACTGTCCGAGCTGCCACAGGTACCTTATACGAACTGTGAACTGTGACCTGCACCCTGTTGCCCAGCTGCCATACCGCCAAGGCGGTACGGCCCAGTGGGTCCACGAACCCAATGTGACACAGAGTGCTCTAAAACACTAATGAATATTCTAATAGAGGATGATTATATTCTAGATAATATCGAACAAGACATTAAGAGGATAGTTAAAACATTGTAGGAGAATATAAGCAGTCCAGATAAAATTGAGAGCAAAATAAAAGATAAAAATAAACAGAAATTAGAGATCAGAAAGATTATAAACAAGGTACAATTTATAACTGGGGACAAAAATCAGGCACATGGAACAAAAATAAGAGCAAGAAGTTCAGATATAAGTGAGTCGGATGGGACAGACTCGTCTTGAGCAGAGACGTACCAGGAGACTAAAAGGCCAAGGAACCCTCCTAATCAAGAAGAGAGACCCATATTTACAAATAATGCCCAGTACCAACACCCAACCTTTTTAAGGGAGAGGCAAACCGAACTAAGTAGAGTGGAGACGTTAAACACTTTGCAAATTATTAACCAGTCTAAACACACTCTAACTGGAGCACAAACCACTATTTTGAAACGTGGATTCAATTGTTGTCTCACTACAAGCTTTAATACATTTGAGTTCATTAAAGATCTCTATCTTTTGGGAAAAAATTGATTATCAAAAAAATGTTTAGTCACAAACAAAAGTAGAGTCCACGATATATCATCATCTCACTTTTACTTAGAAGAAATACATGTTCTGCAAATTTTAGAGGATCTATTAGAAGAAAATAATGAAAATTATGAGCAAAATTATAGAGATTTGAGAATAGAAGAGGACAAAGAAAGAGCAACAAAAAGTAAATCCTCTAAATTAAAACTTAAGCAAAAAAAAACTCTTAACTTATGTCCACAAGTAAAAATATTTGTGGAATCCATCACTCAGTACAAATTAAAATTATCTGACACATGTCTGGTAGAAAATCAGTCCAGAAGAAAAAGATAGCTGTGGAGGAATTAAAATCGATGACTGATGTAGTCTTCAAGAAATAAAAAAAAAAAAGGAGGCAATGCAATGTTTTGGACAAATGATATGCATATCCAAGAGGCAAGACATCAACTGCATAATAAATTGTGTTACAAAACACTCTGGAGTGACCCCACTTCTCCGTTTCTTAGAGAATATGGGAAACTGATTGGTCAGGGTTTGAGGGAAGGAGCGATCACAAAAAATGAGGCGTTCTACTCTGCCCGGCATCCAAGGATGGCCATATTCACATATATGTTACCAAAGTCCATTAATTTATTTTCAAAAATAAGTAGTTTTAGATTAAAATTAAAGCCCCCAACATTTGTAAAACAATTTCTCCCGAGTATGGCAATACCCCATATGTGGTCATAAACTGCTGTAGGGCTCAGAAGGAAAGGAGCGCCATTTGTCATTTGGAGCACATTTTGCTGGAATGTTTTGCATTTGTAAAACTCCTGATATACTGAAACCCATTGTAACCCCTTAAGGCATTCATCTAGGGGTGGAGTGAGCATGTTGACCCCACATGTGTAAATTAGTGCACAGTGGATGTTGCAGAGTGAAAATGGCAATTTTTCAATAGAGATGCCATTTCAGTGCCCAATATGTTGTGCCCAGGACATATGACAGGACTCAGGACTGAAGGAGTACCATGTGCATTGGATGCTTAATTTGGCGATTTACACAGCATTGGTTTACAGTTGCAGAGACTCTGATGTGAAATAATAAAAGAAATCCCCTGAGAAGTGACCCCACTTTGGAAACTACACCCCTAAAGGAATTTATCAAGGGGTATAGTGAGCTTTTTTACTCCATAGGTGTTTTTCAGATATGAATGCGCAGTGGATGATGCAAAGTAAAAATTGCAAGTTTTCCACTGATATGCCATTTCAGTGCGTAAGTTGTTGTGCTACACTTGTGCCACTGGAGACTTATACCCAATAGATTGTTAAGCAAGTTCTCCTCGGTATGGCAATGCCATATATAAGGACATAAACTGCTGTTTAAGCACTCTGTAGGGCTTAAAAGGGAAGGTGCACCATCTGGCTTTCGGAGCGCAGATTTTAGTTAGTAGTGTTTTTGTTTGGGGTTTTACTGGTATTTCAGTTTATAATGTGAGGTCATCAGGGCAAAATAAGGTGGTGCAATAATGACATAAAAGTGAAAATGAATAATCCAATGTGAGGTATGCTTTGAAGCAATCCTTTATGCACAGGCCAGTGTCGCACTGATAGAGGGTGTCCATTCTTATCATTTTTATCTAGCTTTTGAAACACAATCTGCACATATTTGGAACCCCCGTCTTTGTAGTTTAGGAAACTTTTCTGGAAAAGTGTTGCCCTGGTACAATGTAGGTGCCTTTGCTTTCAGCAGATGTGCTTGGGCCCTCACCTTTTCAATTCCCAAAAATTAGGTCCGTGATGAAACTGAAGTACCGTAATGTTCTCCTCTGGCCTGCACATCAGGATGTTTTTTCATTCCCACCTTACTGGAGCCATAACTTTTTGGGAGTATTTCCCGTGTATATTTTTTGTAGTTTTTATTGGTACCATTTTGGAGTACATGCTACTTTTAGATTAGTTTTTGCTCCATTTTTTGGGAGGCAAGATGACCAAAAAACAGCAATACTGGCATTGTTTTCTATTAAATATTTTACGTTGTTAACCGAGCAGGAAAAATGACATGTTAACTTCATTTGGCGGGTCATTACGATTACGGCACTACAAAATTTATATTTTTGGTGTTTTACTACAGGAGAAATGTTTGCCTCTGGCCTGCACATCAGGAGGTTTTTTCATATTCGCCTTACTAGAACCATAACTTTTTTAGTTTTTGGTCTATAAAACTGTGTGAGGGCTTGTTTACAGTGGGACAAGCTGTAGACTTTATGGTCTCATTTTTGGACACGCGCAACTTTTTGATGACTTTTTATTTAATTTTTTTGGAAGAGGAAATTACCAAAAAACAGCAATTCTGTAAATTTTTTTTTGTTTTCTTTTCAGCATTTACCGTGCGCACAAATTACATATTAACTTTATTTTGCAGGTTTATACGATTATGGAAACACCTAATTGATATCGTTTTTTTTATGTACAGCGTTTCACAATAAAATCACTTTTTTAATAAAATCATTTGTTTTGTGTGTCGCTATATTCTGAAAACCATAATTTTAATTTTTTTGCCGACAATACTATTTGAGGGCTTGCTTTTTGTGGGACAGGCAGTCGTTTTCAATGGTGCTATTTTGGCATAAATGCGACTTTTTTCTAATTTTTTTATTCCATTATTTTGGAGGAGATGTGACAAAAAAACAGCAATTCTGGCCTTGTTTTTCATAATATATTTTGTATAGTTTTCCTTCATTGTTTCCCAATAATAAAAGGCTTATTATAGAAAAAAAATACTGTAAACTGTCGCTACAAGTATGTCGTCGTTTTACAGTATGGAGCAGTGAAAGGAAAGAAGAGAAAACAGATCTTGCACGAGCACCATGACCCCTGCAAACAGTTAATTGGAGGGGTGCCAATAGTTGGATCCCCAGCTATCAGATATTTATGGCCAGTGGTGGATTAACTAGACTATAGGCCCTGGGCTGTTACCCAAACTTGGGCCCCCTTCTCCCCCGCCGTGCCGTTTTATGCAAGAATTAACAAATGGGTGTCACGATTCCCCTAGTCAAAAGGGCTGTGTCCCTACATACTGACAGTCTCCAACCATCGCTGACAGTATCACACTGTGCAGGGACACATCCTCCTGACAAGGGGAATAGTAACACACATTTGTCTATCAGTCCTGGACTGCACAAAGACTTTTTGTGAAACACAAGGATTTCCTATAATAAACATGTCAGGAGAGGTGACAGATTCTCTATAAATCTAGTGACTCACAGATGACAACTTCTCAGATTCTGGTAACTTTTTTCCTCTTTTCTTCTACATCCGGTCCAGATTTCATGACGACTTCTCCCGCAGAATTTGCCACTTAGATGTCTTCTGTTTCTCACTTTTCCAACATTTCTACACCTATAAACGAAAATAAAATTATCATGGTGCCACACACTGTGCCTCTAAATATAATAGCACCATACACTGCGCCCCTGAATATAATTGTGTCAAACACTGTATAGTAAAGCACCACGTGCACAAAGGCCCCTGTAGATAGTGCCAGACACAGCCCCTGTAGATAGCGTCACACCCATCCCTCTGTAGATGGCGTCACACACACAGCCCCTGTAGATAGCGTCACACACACAGCCCCCTGTAGATACCGCCACACACAGCGCCTGTAGATAGCGTCACACACACAGCCCCTGTAGATAGCGTCACACACATCCCCCTGTAGATAGCATCACACACACAGCCCCTGTAGATAGCGTCACACACATCCCTCTGTAGATAGCGTCACACACACAGCCCCTGTAGATAGTGTCACACACACACAGCCCCTGTAGATAGCATCACACACACGCCATTTTCTTGTGGACTGGAAGTCGCGGCCGGACAGTAAGATTACTACTTCCGGTCGCGGCTTCCGGACTTGTGCACTTGTAGCGGAGGTAGCAGACGGAGCGGACGGACCGGAGGGAGCGGCGGCGGTAGGAGCAGGTAAGTTAGGTCTGTGTATGTACGTGTTTTACTGTGTGTTTACCACTGTATGTTAACCTACTACACTGTGTGTTAGCTCAAAAAATGGCAACACACAGTGTAGGAGGTTTGACCGTTCAATCCCCTCGTTTCTCCCGGCACGAGCCAGGATAAAGGAGGGGGGATTCTGAGAGCTCACTAGAGCGAGTGAGTTTTCTCAAATTTTGCAGCATAAAGCAATGTGGTTGCTTTACCACATGCAATGCTGCAATTTTGGGAATTGCTCCATCTAGTGACCAGCGCTGGGAAATATTATAAATCAGAATCTAATTTATAATATTTCCTGACTCGTGAAAAAATGTAAAAAATTAGAACAATGTTTAATCACCTATACACTAACTGTTTAACTAAAAAAAATAATAATAATTTCTAGCGACACATTGCCTTTAAGGGGGATTAGTTTCCCAAGTTGAGTCACTTCTGAAGGGTTTACACTGTACTGGTACCTCATGGGCTCTGCAAATGTGGCATGTCGCCCAGAAACCAATCCAGCAAAATCTTTGCTCCAAAACCCAAATAGTGCTCCTTCACTCCTGTGCCCTGCCATGTGTCCAAACCAGTTTATATTCACATATTAGGTGTCAACTTGGGAGAAATTGCTTTACAAATGTTGAGGGACTTTTTCTACTTTATTTGTTGTGAAAATTAAAACATTTCAGCTAAACTTCATCTTGTTGGAGAAATGTAATTTTTCATTTTCATGGCCCAATTCTAATAAAATCTAAGAAACACCTGTGGGGCCAAAATGTTCACTGTACCCCTGATGAATTTCTTGGAGGTATAGTTTCCAAAATGGGGTCGTTTAGGAGGAGTGTCTTATGTTTTGGCACCTCAAGGTAATACATTTTGAGTTGCGTTTTTTTGTTAATACTTGCTGAAAAAAGGATTAAAATGTAATATCTGCAAAAATATATATATATATATTTATTTTCACCTACACTTTGCTATCATTCCTGTGAAACACCTAAATGGTTAATTTAACTTGCACTGTTTTAAATACTTTCAAGGGTACAATTTATAAATTAAGTGAATTATAGGAGATTTCTGGAATTAAGACCCCACAAAGCAACTGCAGAACTGAACTGGTCCCTTAAAAAGTAGTTTTTTTTAAATGTTTTTGTAAATGTGAGAATGTAAATTGCTGCTAAAGTTATAAGCCTTGTAATGTCCTAGGAAAATAAAGGGACCTTAAATAAATGATGCCAACATAAAGTTGACATCTGGAAAATGTTAATTAGTAACTATTTTGTGTGGTTTTACTATCTGCCTAACAAGCAGATAAATTAAAATTGAGAAAAATGCTAATTATTCTAAATTTACCCAAAATGTTGGTGTTTTTTTTTTACAAATAAATACTAAATGTATTGACCAAATTTCACCATTAACATAAATTACAATGCATCTGGGTAGCAACAATCTGCTGCATCATATGTACCAGAGGGAGCTATACTGGGAGAGTCACTTGTTGAGAAGGATCTGTGTGTACTTGTAGATCATATAGAAAATAAAAGCATACAATGTCAATCAGCTGCTTCTAAAGGCCAGCAAGATATTGTCATGCATTAAAAGAGGCATGGACTCGCGGGACAGGGATATAATATTACCACTTTACAAAGTATTAATGCGGCCTTATCTAGAATATGCAGTTCAGTTCTGGGCTCCAGTTCATAGAAAGGATGCCCCGGAGTTGGAAAAAAAACAAAAGCAGAGCAACTAAACTAATAAGGGGCATGGAGAATCTAAGTTATGAGGAAAGTTTAAAAGAATTAAACCTATTTAGCCTTGAAAAGAGACGACTAAGGCGGGACATGATAAACTTAGATAAATATATGAATGGCCCATATAAGAAATATAGTGAAAACCTGTTCCATGTAAAACCCCCTCAAAAGACAAGGGGCATCTTCCTCTGTCTGGACAAAAAAGGTTCAATTTGCAGAGGCGACAAGCCTTCTTTACTGTGAGAAGTGAACTGTTAATCTATGGAATAGCCTACCGCAGGAGCTGGTCACAGCAGCTACAGTAGATGGCTTTACAAAAAAAATATCAGCTCCTAAGTCAATGTGTAGAATTTTTGTTTCATTCCTTCCCTTCCTTTCTCCCATCCCTTGGTTGAACTTGATGGACATGTGTCTTTTTTCAACCATACTAATTATGTAAGTATGTAACTATCACGACAAAACAATCTCAGAATTGCTTAGATAAGTAAAAGCATGCCAAATTATTACCACTTAAAGTGATACATGTCAGATTTTAAAAATGATGCTCTGTCAGGTAGGTACAAATTATCTGAAGCAGTAAAAAGGACTCGTTGCGGCCATGGGTCATAAAAAAAGATCAAGCAATCTCAGAAGTGGATCTGGTAAAATGTTGTTATATACTATAAGCTTCAACCTGGTTCACAAAAGCCTGCATTGGCACTGCCTATGTGCTGTGATATCTATAACTATGTGGGGCATTAGGATGTACAAACCTATCACATCTGCTAGGTATATCAGAATTTTCTAAATAATGTTGCTTCACACAAGTTAACATGATTTTTATAGGACTGTAAGTTCTGATTGTGTTTTGTATTACTGTGAAATTGGAGATTAAAGTATAGTTGTCCTGTAATATTATTCAGCAGAACTGTTGTGCATAGATTTGCATGGAATTTGCTAGGAATCAGACAAGAAACCATTACACTTCTTTAGCCCATGTTTTTGTAATAATTGGTATTCAAACATTCTTAAAATTATTATGAAAAAGAAAAAAGATACACTGAAATACTCTAAATGTTAGTTTATTATTTGATATAATTAAACATACAGCTGCTATTGTTGCTTTTCAAAATCTAAAAGAAAGCTTTGCAGATCCTGACCAGTCTAATTACAAGAACAGTAAAGCTATTATTAAACACCAAGTTACGTTTTCAGTTTACCTTACTGTAATCCTTTTTATTGCAATCCTAAAATACTTTTAGAAGGGTTGGAGTACCAGTTAAAGGGTAACAAAACTTTTAAAAAACCTTTGACATGTCATAGTGACATGTCATAAGTTTTGATCTGTGGAGTTCGATCACTGAGACCCTCACTGATCGCTAAAACAAAGCGGCAGAAGTGCTACGATGAGCACTTGTGCGGCTTCCTTTCTGATCGGCTTTCCTCGGAAAGCAGAGCGAACGGTGAACAGACTCAAAAACTTTCTATTGAGCCCGTACACTGCCCCGAGGAAAGCAGAGAAAAGTCAATCAGAAACGAAGTAGCAGAGCGCTTTAGCTGCTTAGTTTTAGCAATCAGTGGGGGTCTCAGAGCTTGGACCGCCACCGATCAAAACTTCTGGCATGTCAATATGACAAGTCAAAAGTTTTTAAAAAATTAAGTTACACTTTAAGTAGGGGCATCTACATGATACCCTGTAAATTGCTATACAGTTCCAGCTCATGAGGCTGTATAAAGCTGAAATGGATAGTTGGAAACTACAACATAGAGCCTCTCCTTCATCCTCCAATGACTTGCATACTGCCATTTCTGTCAAGTGACAAGATGATAGTAGAATAAGGGCACAGCACATGGGAGTTGGGTAGAGTCTTAATATAACCTAAAATTACCGCTCCTTTTGAGGCTGTAAACATAGGGTGCTGTCAGAGAAAAGAGGTAGAAGGGGCATAATTCTGCAAAGAGTATCTTCAACTGTAGCAGTATGTGCATCCTCTGCTGTGACTATGTGCTCCACAATATATAACGCTAAAAGTGAAAGATAGCACCATTGGCCTTGACGGGTGGCATAAGGACTTGTAACTGTTCTGGGCCTTTCATACAAAAAATATAGAATGTTTTTTATACATGACATTATGCCATAACAGAAATCATTAGTTACCATAGTAAAAGACCCTATATCTACTGTCACTGCTGAGAAATTAAGTTTAGTCTTTTAAAAGGTAATCTGTACCACATTGCTATGGATCCAGAACACTGAAAACGAATCTCAAGCATTCAAATACCAATAGCTCATTCTCATTTCTGAGTGTTTATTATTTTAACAAATACATTAAAAAGGAAAAAACTATATTAAGTGATATAAATAGTTTATTTACATTACAGAAAAACATCAAGACAATGTATACTATTTCAAATATATCCATACATATTCAAATATATCTGTAGTACATGTTTTCATTGGTGTAGATTACCACAAATGCAAGGCAACGTGTGTAGTTCTTTTGTCCTTGTCTTGACTAATATTAATCTAGTCCAAGGTCTCCTCTGGAAGTTTTGCCATTGTGGAAACATGCTTCAAATTAGCCGTGTCGAAGCTCTTGTCGTGTTATCTGAACTGTAGTGGCCTGTGTTTTGCTTTTGCCTGTGGATCCGATTGCTTCTTGGACATTTTCTGCAAGGAACAGTAAACACTTAAATACTTAGTGTTGAGCTAAGACAATTTGCAATGTGTGTGAACATGCATTAAATATAAATATCTATCACACTATCTGTTATTATTTTACTTTATACTTATTTCTTCATATATATATATATATATATATATATATATATATAAAAGCACATTATTAACAATGTAGAAAAACACTAAGGGCCTGTTCACATCAGCGTTGGCTTTCCGTTCAGGGGTTCCGTCTGAGGTTTCCGTCGTAGAACCCTGCAACAGAGAGTCAAATGGAAACCACAGCTTCCGTTTGCATCACCATTGATATCAATGGTGACGGAAACATTGCTAATGTTCGACTGTGCTATTGATTCCGTCTAAAAAACAGAAACCTGCCGCAACGGTGACAAACGGAAACCATTAGCAATGTTTCCGTCACCATTGATATCAATGGTGATGCAAACGGAAGCCCTCAACGGAAAGCGAACGCTGATGTGAACCGGCCCTTAAGAAAAAAATTGCAATAGGTTACAGCAGTGAGGGTCTGCAAATAAATGTAGGTCAAAACATATGGCAAGAAGTTTAAATTCGGAATCTAGATATAACTGTGAGCCAGCAAAAGGAAAGGGGAATAGGTAAGCACCTGAAAGAGAAAAGAGGGAGAACTGAAATTGTAGTTGAGGCAAAGATTAGGGTCTCATCTGTTGGTATTGGAATTGGAGTTCATAATCCGAGGTTACTAAACTCAAGCACAGATTTAGAACAGGTAAAGCTGGAAGTCATAGTCATTTAAATAAGAGGTTCACCAGAGAAGAAATTCTAGGCATTTGTTATATTTATCTAAATTTAACAAGAGACACCATTTCTACTATGTAGTAGTGTATTTATATACTTCTTCAGGTTTTGTAGGCTCTAGGTTCTTTATTCTTTCGGAATTGGAAACTTTAGTGAATCAGCCATTTAAAATTGGTGTGGTTAATATATTCCAAAATCCAATATGTAGTGTCTGAAAAATCAATTGTATCTGATAAAATTCATTATAGTACTATGAAAAAAAACAAAGAAAAAAAACACCATAAGACTGGGCATTGTCATCTAACTTCACTAAACTGGAGGGTACAACTGCAAAGCGGACCGTCAGACTTAGTACTTGATTAAATCTGTACTGTATGTGGTTTCTGTTTTGCTTACACTGTAGTTCTTACAATTTTTTGTATGTATTTGTTTTTGTTGCTTTCCCTCTTTTTTTACTCTTGGGTATTAGGCTCCTATCAATTATTGTTTTACTTTTATTGTATTTGGTACAATTTTCAATTAGTCTCAGAATTTATTTCTTTACCTTCTTCCACAGATTTGAGTACAGGTAGCCTTGTCTATATTGTCTATCTGAAGTATATATATATATATATATATATATATATATATATATATATATATATATATACACACACACAGACAGGAAAAACAGTCCAGGGCAGCACAATATGGAAAATAAGTGGGTGGGTGCAAGCCTAAGGATAAAGGCTATATCCTATATATTACTATGCAACAAGTAGGCAGCACACCTGGATATCAAAGTGAAAGAATTGTGAACTTCAATCCATAAGTGACGTTTCGGCAGATGGTTTAACAAAGATGGCTTGAGAAAGGGAGTTGCATCTGCCAAAATGTCGCTTATGTATTAAAGTTCACCATTTTTTTTCACCTTGATATCCAGGAGTGCTGCCTATTTTTTGCATAATACACAGATATATACATATATTTAACCATTTTAAACACAGCCTCCATGGACGCAAACATAATAAGTCATTAAAAAAATCTAAACTATGTAAAGTAAGGCTGTACACAGGTTTACAGTGGGTAAGATCAAAACATACTCATTTATGGTAATATGGCGTGCCATATAGTGTAACATGCTGAAGAAAAAATAACAAACCTGCAAAAAGGGTCAGAGAATAAAATCTAAACCCGAAGGCTACATTCACGCATTACGAGCGATTTTGCCATACGGATTTCACTGCAGGAAATCCATAGCGTAATACAATATCAGCAAAGCAAATAACATTAATAGTAACCTAATCTAAACGTTAAAGAATTGTTAAACACCTGAATTGACCTGCGGTGTGTATTTTAATATCTGCAGCATGTCAATTAATCTTGCATTTCCGTATCAGAATTGTATCTGACAAGTTTATAAAAAAAAACGCACTAAAATAGCCAGCATAAAAACCGCATCTATTTTTGCATCAAAATGTAAAACCACACCTAAAAACGCATGAGAAAATGCACCATTAAAGGGCCCCTGAAACCAGCATTTCACCTAATAAACCAGCAATAACTGGTGGAAGTGGGTGAAAAATCATTTTTATGTAACCTATAATTATCTTCTAATTCGGCTCTGTACATTTACCATTCCGTTTTTTTGTGTTCCCGCACCGTATGCTAATGAGCATACAGTATAACAGTCATATCTTCGTTTGAAAAGCATCATGCCTTCATTCATCATCATCCCTGTATAAACCAGCCATCCTCCCTGTTTATAACCCCCATCTTACCTGTATATACTAGCCAGGCTGGTATATACAGGGATGATAGGGGTTATATACAGGGATGATGGCTGGTATATACAGGGATGATGGGGGTTATATACAGGGATGATGGGGGTTATATACAGGGGTGATGGCTGGTATATACAGGACTGATGACAGGTATATACAGGAATGATGGGGGTTTTATGGTCTTTCATTAACTTTAAGAGAGGTCTGCAACACATTCTAATGCAAATTCCTCTGAGAGAAAAGATGAAACTTTATTAAGAATGAATAATATAGCGGTATTCTTGCTCATTCAGAATGATGACCACTTTAATTAGAATGTACTTCTTCAGTTCTAGCATGCATTGGGGGGCCCACATGGTTGGGGCCCACTCAGATATGTTTCGCCCCCTTGTGTTAAATCCCTACGTAGCTACGCCTCAGACCCTTTGCTATGACACTTGAAATTTAGCTCTGGAGGCCTCCCATTTCTGTAGTTCATCTTTGAAATGTTTCTACACCTTGATTGAAGTCCACCTGTGGTAAATTAATTTGATTGGACATGATTTGGAAAGACACACCCTTGTCTATATAAGATCTCACAGCTGAAAATGCATATCAGAGCAAAAACCAAGCCATGAGGAGGAAAAAACTGCCTGTAGAGCTCAGCGACAGGATTGTGTGGAGGCACAGATCTGGAGAAGGGTACAAAAAAAATTCTGTGGCGTTGAAAGTTTTCAGGAGCACAATGGCTTTCATAATTCTTAAATGGAAGTTGTTTGGAACAACCAGGACTCTTCCTAGAGCTGGCTGCCCCACCAAACTAAATAATCGGAGGAGAAGGCCTTGGTAAGAGAGGTGACCAAGAAACAAGTGGCCACTCTGACTGAGCGTCAAAGATCCAGTGTGCAGATAGGAGAAACTTCCAGAAGGCCAACCATCACCGCAGCACTCCACCAATCTGGATTTTATGGCAGAGTGGCCAGAAAGAAGACTCTCGTCAGTAAAATACACATGAAAGCCCGTCTGGAGTTTGCAAAAAAACACCTAAAGGACACTCAGACTGTGAGAAATAAGATTCTATTGTCTGATGAAACCAAGATTGAACTTTTTGGCGTCAATTCTAAGTGTCGTGTCTGGAGGAAGCCGGGCACTGCTCATCACTTGCCCAGTACCATACTTACAGTGAAGCATGATGGTGGCAGAATCATGCTGTGGGGGTGTTTTTAAGCTGCTGGCGCAGGGAGACTTGTCAGGGTTGAGGGAAAGATGAAGGGAGCAAAGTATAGAGATATTTTTTATGAAAACCTGATCCAGAGTGCTCTGGACCTCAGACTGGGCCGTACATTCACCTTCTAACAAGACAATGACACTGAGTACACAGCAAAGACAACACAAGAGTGGCTTAGGGACAACTCTGTGAATGTCCCTGAGTGGCCCAGCCTCAGCCCGGATTTGAACCCAATCGAACATCTCTGGAGAGTCCTGAAAATGGCTGTCCATCGACGGTCCCCATCCAACCTGACCGAGCTTGAGAGTATATGCAGAGAAGAATGGCAGAAAATCCCCAAATCCAGGTGTGCAAACCCTGTGGTTTGCAAGAAGACTGGAGGCTGTTATCGTTGCCAAAGGTGCTTCAACTAAGTCCTAAGTAAAGAGTCTGAATACTTATGTCAATGCAATATTTTAGTTTTTCTTTTTCAATAAATTAGCAAAGATTACTAACATTCTGTTTTCACTTTTTCATTATGGTATTATTTTAGTACAAGGTCTCAACAGAACAAAATGTGAAGAAATTGAAAGGGTCTGAAGACATTCCGAATGCATTTTATATATTATATATTTTGTTAAAAATTAAACGTAAACATTGTTATATATAGAGATTCTCTAGTGACTGGTATAGTGCCAAGGGACTGGCGCAGAGCAAATATGGTGCCTATTTTCAAAAAGGGCTCAAGGTCTTTCCCGGGTAATTACAGACCAGCAAGCTTAACATCCATTGTAGGAAAAATGTTTGAGGGTTCTCTTAACCCCTTCCCGCACCTTGGCGTAAATGCACGTCCAGGTGAGCAGTAGCTTCGCGCACATGGGCGTGCAGTTACGTCCGCGCTTTAACAGTTAACCGCCGCGCGGCGCTACACCGCAGCGGCTGTTAACTGTGCAGGGTGTCAGCCCTGCTCTCCCCGTTGCCGTTCAGCGGCCTTTCGCCGCTGAAATCGGCAATTAACCCCTTAGATGCGGTGGTCGATTGCGATCACCACATCGAAGAGGTTTACAGCGGATTGGCAGCCCCCCACATGTATTTGCGGGGGCTGGCGATCCTTATCATGGCAACCAGAGGCCAGACAATGACGTCCAGGTTGCCATGTACGGAAGCCTTGGAGGATCAGCCTCTGGCCGGTCCTCCGATGCTTCCTGTCAGTGTGACTGTCACGTCACAATGACAGTTAGAACACATTACACTACGTGTGTAGTGTAATGTGTTCCAGCAGCGATCAGAGCTACAAGTCTAAGTGTCCCCTAGTGGGACAAGTAAAAAAAGTAAAAAAAAGATAATAAAAATGTTTTTAAAAAGTGTAAAAATAAAAGTTATAAGTGACATAAACAAAGAATGCTTCTTTTCCTATAATAAGTCTTTTATTATAGGAAAAAAATTAACACGTTAAAAAAAGTACACATATTTGGTATCGCCGCGTTCGTAACGACCCCAACTATAAAACTGTAATATTATTTTTCCCGCACGGTGAACACCGCAAAAAAAATAAACGAAAAACAGTGCCCGAATCACAATTTTTTGGTTACCAACCCTCCCAAAATATACAATAAAAAGTGATCCAAAAGTCGCATGTACGCCTAAATGGTACCAATACAAACTACATCCCGTCCCGCAAAAAACAAGCCCTTACACCGCTTTTTTGACTGAAAAATAAAAACGTTATGGCTCTCAGAATATGGTGACACAAAAATGCTGCAAAACATAAAAAAATTATATACATATGGTATCGCTGTAATCGTATCGACCCGCAGAATAAAGTATAATGGTCATTTATAGCCCAGGGTGAAGGCCATAAAAAAACGAATAAAAAACATTGTCAGAATTGATGGTTTTTGGACACCTTGCTTGCCAAAAAATGGAATAAAACGTGATCAAAAAAATTTCTGGTACCCCAAAATGGTACCAATGAAAACGACAGATTGTCCCGCAAAGAATAAACCCTCACACGGCTCCGGTGGAGAAAAAATAAAACAGTTCTGGCTCTCAGAATATGGCGATGCAAAATGTGCAGTGTTCCAAAAGCAGATAAGATCGGGCGCCATTTATCGGTGCGACGCCGGCCACATATCTGCGGATTATTATTTATTTACTGCATTATTATACCCTCTTATTATGCCCTGATGTATCCCGCACAGATTACATACGCCCCCACATTATAAACTGAAACACCAGTAAAACCCCAAACAGAACAACTACCAAGCTACATCTGCGCCCCAAAAGCCAAATGGCGTCCCTCCCTTCTGAGCCCTGCAGTGTACCTAAACACCAATTTACGTCCACAGATATGGCATCGCCATACCCCGGAGAACCCGGTTAATATTTTATGAGGTATTTGTCTTCAGTGGCACAAACTGGGCACAACATATAGTGCACTAAAATGGCATATGAGTGGAAAATTTTAATTTTCACTCCGCACCATGCGCTGCGCATTAACCCCTTCGTGCACCACAACATAGCATGTCTTAGTGTGGGGGGTGATGTATGGAGCGTCTCACGTGAAAAATAAAGAATTTAAAATGGCAAAATCGATGTTTTTTTGGTCACCTTGGCTCTACCTAAAAATGTAATAAAAAGTGCTCAAAAAGTTGTATGTACCAAAAAATGGTACCAATAAAAACGAACGCTCGTCCCCCAATAAATAAGCCCTCACACCGCTCTATTGACTGAAAAATAAAAAAGTTGTGGCTCTTGGAACGCAGGGAGGAAAAAACTAAAAAGGAAAAGAAAAAAATGGATCAGTCCAGAAAGGGTTAATTACTTTCTAATGAAAAAAACATTTATGACCACACGTGGGGTATAGCCATACTCGGGAGAAATTGCTTTACAAATGTTGGGCAGCTTTTTCCCCCTTTATCCTGAAAAAAATGCAACAATTTAGTGGAAGAAATGTTGATATTCATTTTCACGGCCTAATTCTAATAAATCCTGCAAAAGACATGTGGGGTCTAAATGCCCACTATATCCCTAGATAGATTCTTTAAGTGGTGTAATTTCCACTTTTGGGGGGTTTCCACTGTTTTCGCCTCTCAGGGGCTTTGCAAATGCGACATGGCACCCAAAAACTATTTCAGCTCAATTTGAGCTCCAAAAGCCAAATAGCGCTCCTTCCCTTCTAAGCCTTGCTGTGGGTCCAAACAGAAGTTTATTACCACATATGGCATATTTCCGTAATCGGGAGAAATTGTTTTACAAATGTTGGGGTGCTTTTTCTCCTTTATTCCTTGTAAAAATTAAAAATCGATGTTTACCTTTACAGAATAATTCCAATGAATTCAGCAAAACAACCGTGGGGTCAAAATGCTAACTTTACCCCTAGAAAAATTCCTTCCTTCCAAAATGGGGTCACTTTCCGGGGGTTTCCACTATTTTGTTCCCTCCAGTGCATTTCAAACGCGACATGGCACTGAAAACTATTCCAGCAAAATTAGAATTTCAAAATCCAAATGGTGCTCCTTCCCTTCTGAGTCCTGCTGTGGGTCCAAACAGCAGTTTATTACCACATATGGGGTATTGCTATAATCAGGAGAAATTGCTTTACATATGTTGGGGTGTTTTTTCTCTTTTATTCCTTGAAAAAATTAACAATTTCTACGTTTTTTCAGAAAAAAAGTAGATTTTCATCTTCACAAACTAATTCAAATAAATTTAGCAAAAAAACTGTGGGTTCAAAATGCTAACTATACCCCTAGATAAATTCCCTGAGGGGTGTAGTTTCCAAAATGATGTTACTTGTGGGGGTCTTTATTGTTTTGGCCCCACAAGACCTCTTCAAACCTGACATGGTACCTAAAATATATGCAAAAAAAAGGAGGCCCCAAAATCCACTAGGTGCTCCTTTGCTACTGAGGCCTGTGTTTCAGTCCATGACCGCACTAGGGCCACATGTGGGGTATTTCTAAAAACTGCAGAATCTGGGCAATAAATAATAAGTTACATTTCTCGGGTAAAACCTTCTGTGATATAGAAAAAAATGTATTACAAATAAATTTTGTAAAAAAAAAAAAATGAAATTTGTAACTTTCACCTCTACATTGCTTTAATTCCTGTGAAACGCCTAAAGGGTTAATACACTTTCTGAATGCTGTTTTGAATACTTTGAGGGGTTTTCAAAATGGGGTGATTTATGGGGACTTTCTAATATATAAGGCTCTCAAAGCCACTTCAGAACTGAACTGGTCCTTGTAAAAATCGCCTTTTGAAATTTTCTTGAAAATATGAGAAATCGCTGCTAAAGTTCTAAGTCTTGTAACGTCCTAGAAAAATAAAAGAATGTTCAAAAAACGATGCCAAACTAAAAGTAGACATATGGGAAATGTTAACTAGTAACTATTTTGTGTGGTATTACTATCTGTTTTACAAGCAGATACATTTAAATTTAGAAAAATGCTAATTTTTGCTAATTTTCTCCAAATCTTGGTGTTTTTTTACAAATAAATATTGAATTTATCAACCAAATTTTTTCACTAACATAAAGTACAATATGTCATGAGAAAACAATCTCAGAATCGCTTGGATAGGTAAAAGCATTCCGGAGTTATTACCACATAAAGTGACACATGTCAGATTTGAAAAATCGGCTTCGTCCTGAAGGCCAAAACAGGCTCAGTCCTGAAGGGGTTAAGGGACTATGTACAGGAGTATGTGACAAAAAAATTGTATTATAAAAGTGACAGCCAGCACAGATTTACTAAGGACAGATGTTTTCAAACCAAACAGGTTTGTTTTTATAACGAGGTGAGTAGAAGTCTGGGCAAAGGGACCGATGTTGATATACTGTTTTTGGACTTTGCATAGGCATTTGACACTGTTCCTCGACTAATGGATAAATTAAAGTCTATAGGTTTAGAAAATTTAGTTTTTAATTGGATTGAAAATTGGCTCAAGGACTGTATCCAGAGAATTGTGGTCAATGATTCCTACACTGAATACCCCAGGGTTCAGTGCTGGGACCACTATTATTCAACTTATTAATGATATAGAGGATGGGATTACTAGCACCGTTTCTATTTTTGCAGATGACACCAAGCTGTGTAGCATAGTTTAGTCTATGGAAAATATTCATAAAATACAAGCCGATTTGGACACACTGAGGGTTTGGACATCCGCCTGGCGAATGAGGTTTAATGGGAATAAATGTAAGGTATGCATCTGGGTACTAATAATCTGCATGCATCTTATGTCCTTGGGGGGCTAAACTGGAAAAGTCACTGGTTGAGAAGGATCTGGGTGTACTTGTAGATCACGGACTAAATAACAGCATGCAATGTCTATTAGCTGCTTCTAAGGCCAGCAAGATATTGTCGTGTATTAAAACAGGCATGGACTCGCAGAACAGGGACGTAATATTATCAATTTACAAAGCAATAGTACGATCTCATCTAGAACATGCAGTTCAGTTTTGGGCTTCAGTTTATAGAAAGGATACCCTGGAGTTTAAAAAATACAAAGCAGAACAACTAATCTAATAAGGGGCATGGAGAATCCTAGTTATGAGGAAAGATTAAAAGAATTAACCCTGTTTAGCCTTGAAAAAAGACGACTAAGGGGGGACAAGATTAACTTGTATAAAGATCTCAATGGCCAATACAAAAAATATGGTGATAAATTGGCTCCCTGTAAAATCCCCTCAAATGGTAAGGGACCACATCCTCTGTCTGGTGGAAAAAAGGTTCAATCTTTAGAGGCAGCAAACCTTGTTTGTCATAGGAACTGTGAGTCTGTGGAAAAGCTATCAGCGCCTATGTCAATGTATAGAATACTTATTTGAATATTGATCCAGTTGGATAGCCACTTGGGAACAGGAGGTAATTTTTACTTTTTAGGGAAGATTGGTTAATTCCTTATGGGTAATTTTAATATTTAATAACTTTTTTTTTTTTAAACCTTCCTCTTGATCAATAGGGTTAAAACAAAGTTCTATAATTTCTCCCATACCTTCCCTTTCTCCCGTTCCTTGTTGAACTTTGCCATTGCCTTAAGATCAAGTCAAGCAAACTTAGATAAGTAAGGTATCGAGGCATTAAGAACTCTAATAGTTTTTTTAAAAATTATTATTGTCAAAAAATGACAATACAAATCATCCTACATAACAATTCTTTCCCTCCTAATCCCAAAGCACCGCTCCCCTTACAACTAACAATCCAACCATTATAGCCTGCAAGGGAAAACAAGAAGAACAAAAAAGTATAATTTCCAATTAATCATTCCCATCATCATCCCTTCTAAATAGTAATTTTTGTTCCTGATAGGTTATTCAATCATGGATCCTGCTCTGTTCTTTTAGGATTAAAGAGTTTTGTGATTGTTACACCACAACTGGATTTTAGGTCCAAATTATGTTTTTAAATTTTTTTTAAATCAGACATTGGATAGGGAACTGCATTGCATAGATTGTTAAAGAAAATATCAGCTTGTGATAGAGCATCTTCTGCAGCTTCAGAATATGTATAGGTTTAAGGGAAAAGTCCTCACTGGGCCTTTCGTTATTGCCTTAGTGGTTACTTAAATATGTAGTGATTGTTTTTTAATTGAACATATTTAAAAAAAATATATTTTGAGGTCTGTGTCTGTTAAATTTTGGTTAAAAAATCACATATTTGGTATCCGTATGCTTGCAAGAATTTTGCCTTTTACATATGGTACAAAAGGTTTGACTAGTTTTGGGACTTGCTGTTATTGCAAGCAAAATTATAAAAACAACCTGTTTATCTATACTCTAGATATAAAGATAGATATATGTGTGACCTGAACAAGTTCAGCACTTAAAATGTTGGTATTGAAAGGGTTGTATTATGATCCCGGACCACCAATGATTTCCAGAACAATAGGTCTATATAGAAAGTTTCTAACTGTTTATTCCAGCTCATACTGATTTAAATAGCCCTTTGCTTAGAATGTTGTGTTAGATTCTAAGTAACAAATGTATATGCAGTGCCAAAGGGGTTTAAGTGCTCTATAGATCCCTTTTGTTCAGGAAATTAGTGGGGTCTGAGATCTCAGATTTCAACAATGTCATACACAAGTATCTTTGACAATTCCGAAAATCATTTTGTTTGTATTTCCCCTTTTCAAATCAACTTTTGTAATACTGATTAAAAACAAATTCAGAAAAGTAGACATTAACTAGACTTTAACAATAAATCCATAAGCATTATTTAATAATCAGAATCATGAAATACAACCAATGGGTTGCATATACAGTATTCATTAAAAATGTATTGGGTTTAAGAATTGCCATACAGTATATCGGCATATCCTTCATTACAACTTAAGACCTCTGCATGCCTTATCTGCCTCCGATGTGATTTAACAAATTTACTATCAATGCATGGGTGACAAACATTATTTCTCATCAAACAACAAAATGTTTTGAAAAACCCATGATCATAATTTCAACGATCACTGATTTCCTCCACTCTTACTTGACCGTGGGATCAGATAATTTATTCATGCCAAAATCTGTCAGTCTAAAGCAGTCTAGCAAAATAGTTCATGTGATAGGACATTTCTTTAATAAGTTAAACAGTGTACTCACTGCAGTATGTGAGTATACTCACTAATATACATTCCGGTCCCTCGTCGTGCTGATTCTGAGATTTTCATACATTTTTATAGCGCAGCCGGGGGACCAGAAGTCTAGCTGTGCAGCCTAATTTAACTATAAGACTCTTTATCATGTGACCGGCTGTACACTATGGACAAGCAAGAGCAGTAGTACAGCGAGTACATGGAGTACATCAGGATCGGTCACATGACAAAGAGATTTTAAGGGCAAAAATGTTTTAAATTAAGAATAAGGAAAATTTTTTGTATACTATCCATGTCGTGTCTCTCATTGTTCCTAAACATAGACCCATACCCGCCCCTTGTTGGGACTCCTATTGGTAAATAACTTCTTGCATTTGTGCCACTATCCACATACACAAATAAGGTACCATACACATTCCTCTTTGTATAAAATATTTTTTAGCATAACTTGAAATGTGTCTATTTTGTATTTCTTTATAAGCCTTGATCATGGGCATATTACTTGTTCTCTCACAAATGTAAGCAATACATGCTACTTTCTCACTTGCCATGGAGTCAAATCTTATCATAAATATAGTACATAATAAAAAAAATATTTTGTTTTTTTTTCCATTATTTGATGTTGCAGAAAATATCTTAATATTCTTGTAATATCCATCTTAATATTTGTGTTGAGAAAAAAACCAAAATGTTTCATAAGGACATTAAAGTATATTGTATCTCTGCACACTAAGAAATGAAAGAAACAGACGGGCCATAATGGTAAAATATTAATGGCTTTCTGAGGGTTTATATACTGTACATTAATCCATATACTTTCTTTTCTTCTTAATCCATTATGCAGTGTTCAACCAACCAAGCCTCATCAATGTTCACTGCTGAATAGCTACAAACCTATGATGACAGGGAACATTTTATGAGTAATATACCTTTCTATTGTTTCTAGATGACTGAATTTTATACTTCACTTGACAAACTTCCCCACTGCATCGGAATGCTTTGTAATGTCTCTTTCATTTGCTTTAGGCATATCCCATCTTGCAACTTATCCCCAGTGGCGCTTTTAGTGACATACAATTCTGTCTTAAATTTTCCAAAAGCAAGACTATGTGTCAGCTGTATAGGGAAGGCATGTGGACACTAGCTTGTCAAAACTAAAAACATTAGTACGTGTTATTATTTTAAGCACTTGGATCTACAGTCAAATCAATAACACTTGTGAATCTATTGCCAATAAGTCTGCAGATCATTGCTGTTATAATTTACAAAACTGTTCTAAGTAAATTGATGTTCTATGAGAAAAATAGGAGAAAAAAAAACTACATCACAGTTCAGAATATACTTTCTGGTGTTTTTTTTTTAAAGAATTAATTCACATTAGGTAAGTTATAAAAATGTTCCTCCTGAGGAGAACAATAGATGATATCGTGATGGATGGAATATAAATACAGAATCTGAAAGAAGCTGCTTTTATATTACTGTTCATAAATGTCCTGATGAATGATATTTTATTCTAAAACTACAAACTGGATCAAACTGCAGACACTATGACAGGCTATATATGGTAAAATGTATCATGTAAACGGAGAATTACATTTATGGAGGATCTGGCCAAGCTTATATATGAATTATGTCCAGTTGGGAATTAAAATCACCCAAAGGCCAGGATCTTTACTTGTGAGATATAGAAATGTCCAAACTCTTGTTGCTTCACTGTGTAATACACACGGGGTTTATGAGCCATCTTACAAGAAGATAGTCATTTGTACACAACATGGAAAAGGACTAAATGTCCAATCTCTGGCATTTACCTGAAGCCCATACCCAGCTGCTCAGCTCATAATTTACATTAGCTTAGGTAAATGTGAATGAGTGCTCTCTTTTTATCATACTCTACATGCTTTTCAGAATGAATTCCATTGATAGACTTAAGATGGCCATCAATATTAACGCAGTCTAATACTTATGAAACCTGGCAGATACTTGACTAAGTGTGACTAATGGATGTAACAGGAATCTAATAGAATGGATTTATTTTATTTTTTTTCCACAGATAAGTGGTGTCTGGAAGGCATCAATCTACCCTGTCAGCAAAAAGGTTGATAAACTGAGGCCTCATGCAGACGACCGTAGCCGTGTGCACGGCCCGTGATTACGGCACGGCCGGCCGCGGAGTGTAATCCTCGGGCCATCCGCAAGTCACGGACCGTGCACACATTGATTTAAATTAGCCCGGACCACAAATCCGGACTGTATAATGACTTGTCCTATTTTTTGCGGTCCAGGCTCCCGACCAATGCACGGACTGTGGAAACCATGGTTGTGTGCATGGGCCCATAGAAACTAATGGGTCCAAAATGTATCCGGATTTTTGCGGATGAATTGCGGACGCAAAAACACGTTCTTGTGCACGAGGCCTGAGAGTTTATGTCCCTGGTTAACTTACATGTAAATAGGAAGTCTACTCAATGTACAAAATAAATCCCTGATAATTACCACTTGGTCTAAAACATATACTAAAGAATAAACCTGTCATCTGCAACAATTTTTTTATTTTTAATAAAAGTAAAGCTGCATTTCCAGTTATTGATGGAATATCAATATAATATGCTATCAATATGTGATTAGTGGAGAATCAATGCTTGGGACTCCCCTATGTCTGGTATTGGATTCATTTGAATAAGGCTGCACTCCAATACCAAACACACCATTCAGATAAAGTTGGCGCTGAGTTTGGCATAAGCCAAAGAGGTAGTGGCATTTCGCAGCGGACCTTTCTTTTTCAGTTGTGAGGAGGCTAGTAGTTGGACATGCACCAATCACAAATTGATGGTATATTCTAGAAAATAGCTATGAGTTCAGAAAATATTTAAGCATTATGTTGGCAGATTGCATTATCAGTATGAAATAGTGATGGTTGGCCTCTTTAAGCAACTCAATAATTTCTTGCTCATAAATAGAGTATTTTTTTTAATAACAGATAAACTATATAGACAAAAGTATTGGGATCACCTCATAATAATTGAATTTGTGTGTTCCATTTACTCATTTTCACAGGTGTATAAATTCCAGTACCTAGCCATGCAGTCTGCCTTAAGAATGGGTAATTTGAAAGAGCTCACTCAATTTGAGCATGGTGCTGTAATAGGATGCCACCATTGCAATAAGTCAGTTTGTGAACGCTCTTCCCTCCTATATATTCCACAATCAACTGTGAGTGATATTATTACAAATTGAAAGAGTTTAGGAATCACAAAAACTCAGCCACGAAGAGGCAGACCACATAAAGTTACAGAGTGGGGTTACCAAGTGTTGGGGGGCATAGTGCATAAAAGTCGCCAACTCTCTGCTTAGTCAATAACTGTAAAGTTCCAAAAATCTTCTGGCATTAACATCAGCACAAAAACTGTGCCCCGGGAGCAGCTGCATGCAAAACTAACATCACTAAGAACAATGCCAAGCGCCTGATTGAGTGGTGCAAAGCACGCTGTTACTAGACTCTGGAGTCGTGGAAACGTGTTCTGTGGAGTAATGAATCATACTTCTCTATCTGGCAGTCCGAAAGACAAGTCTGGGTTTGCCAACTTCCAGCAGAACATTACCTGCCTTACCACATTAAGTCAACTGTAAAGTATGATGTAGGAGAGATAATGCTATTGGGTTATTTTTCAGGGGTTGGCCTAAACACCCCTTAGTTCCAGTGAACATAAATCTTCATGATTCAACATACCAAGACATTTTGGACAACTTTATGTTTCCAACTTTGAGTGCTTTTTCTATTCCGGCATGTCCCCCAGTGCATAAGGCAAGGTCCATAAGGCATGTGTTAAGGATCTGCCAGGCACAGCTTCTGTATCCACGCCCATAGGTAATCAGTCTGCACCTGCTTCTATGTCTGTGAGACTGACTCCATCTTCCACCACTCAGGATGGCAGGTTTAGGAGTGGGAGAGCCTATCACAGCCTGGCCAGACGGAGCTAGCTCCCGCCCTCTGTCTATTTATACCTGCCTTTCCTGTTCCTCCTTGCTTGTGATTCTTCTCTGTTGGTTTCCTGTCCCTGCTGCAGCTTCTTGAACTACTTGTCCCTGCTTCGTATTTAACCTGGCTTACTGACTATTCTTCTGCTCTGTGTTTTGCACCTCGTACTCTCCTGGTTTGACTCAGCTCGTTTACTACTCTTGTTGCTCAAGGTGTTGCCGTGGGCAACTGCCCCATTTCCCTTTGTTCTGTGTTTCCTTGTCTGGTTGTCTGTCGTGCACTTACTGAGTGTAGGGACCGTCGCCCAGTTGTACCCCGTCGCCTAGGGCGGGTCGTTGCAAGTAGGCAGGGACTGAGTGGCGGGTAGATTAGGGCTCACTTGTCTGTTTCCCTATCCCTGTCATTACAGCATGATTGGGTGAGTTTGTTGTGGAAGGGCTTGACTAGCCCGCACAGAGCGCTAACTTCAACTCCATCTTTGGGATGAACTAGGGTGGAGATTGCAAGTCTGCCCTCTCATCCAATACCAGTGTCTGACCTAAAAAATGCTCTTCTGGATGAGTGGGCAAAAAGTCCCACAGACACTCCAAAATCTTGTAGGAAGCCTTCCCAGTAGAGTAGTTTTAGCTGCAAAAGGGGGACCGACTCTTTATATTTTTTTAAATTCTTTATTTTATTTCTCAGTTATATAGGACCATAAAGCCCATCTAGACAATCATTAAATATGAAAAGAAAGAGGGGAAAAGAAGAGGAGAGGGAAAAAAAAAAGAATTATATCACTACAAAACAGTATACATCCACCTCTTCTGGTATCGCTGGCCCTATCTGCCTTGATCTTTAGAATCTCGCAAGTGCATTTGGTAATCATTTGAGTTCTAAAATTCCAACCAAGGAGACCATATCTTATGAAATCTATCATATGCATTGTTCATAGAAAAGGTTAGGTTTGCATAATGTCGTTGACTTTGTATACCCATAAAGAAAGTAAGAGAGGTACCGTTTTTTCCACAATAATGGAATACACATTCTCACTGGCATAATTAAAAAACATAGCAGCGAGTGTTTAAAGGACGGGTGTCGCGAAAAAAAATTTTTTTTATATCAAGTTGGTTTTAGTGTTTTATTAAAATAAATTGTATTTATTTGTGTGTTTGTGTTTTACTTTTTTTTTCTAACTTTTATTTCACTGTGGGGGCTGCCATTTTTTTTTAAATCTCTGTATGTGTCGATTAACGACACATACAGAGATGGAATACGGCACATACATCCCCATGGAGAATGCGAACGGGAGCTGTTCACGTTCACTATGGTGTACGCCGTCTGTGTGGGAACGGCACATGGAAGGTCTTCGGCCGAGCGACATCCGGCGCCATTTTGTTGTGGACCGGAAGCCGCGGCCGGACAGTAAGATGACTACTTCCGGTCGCGGCTTCAGGACATGTGTTCAGGAGGGAGCGGATGGACCGGAGGGAGTGGCGGCAGCGGCGGCGGCAGGAGCAGGTAAGTTATGTCTGTGTATGTTCGTGTTTTAGTGTGTGATTACCACTGTATGTAAGCCTACTACACTGTGTATTCGCTCAAAAAATGGCAGCACACAGTGTAGGAGGTTTGAACATTCAATCCCCTCCTTTCTCCTGCCACTAGCCAGGATAAAGGAGGGGGGATTGTTTGAGGACGCTAGAGCGAGTGTGTCTTCTCAAATTTTGCAGCATAAAGCAATGTGGTTGCTTTACCACATGCCAATGCTGCAATTTTGGGCATTGCTCCCTCTAGTGACCAGCACAGGGAAATGTTATAAATTAGAATCTAATTTATAATATTTCCTGACTTGTGAAAAAATTATAACAATGTCTAATCATGTATATACTAACTGTTTAACTAGCGACACATTCCCTTTAAGAGAGGTGACTGCAGTCTCAAAGTGACATAGAAGAAACAATGCTGGTTTTGGTCTAGACCAACCCCAGGGACTCTAATGATGGTGCCCCTTATTCCCTCCCAAAAGGTAGATAGTGGATGACAGGACCAGAAAATATTGTTCACTTTGCCAATTTCACTTCTATATCTCCAACATGTTGGATCAACAGTTGGAATAAAACTATTAAGTTGTGATGGCACCCTGTACCATCTGGAAAGTAGTTTATAACTGGCTTCCTGGAAGCGTGGGCTAAAGGAGGATTTGTGTGTCAGATTAAAAATCCTTTGTCTCTGACCAGAGGTAAATGAGATATTAAGAACAGCTTCCCATTGAAGCATAAAAGATGGAGGTGTTTGACCGGGAGGGTTCTGTAGAAGGGCATGGACCAGAGACAATGTGTGCCTAATCAGGCACGCCCCCAGACACCACATCTCAAATGGAGTTTTATATTGTGTATAAGAGTTTGGTGGAGGCAAAAAATGTCTTAGTTGCATTGATCTGCAAGGCCCCAATGAGTTGAAATCCGACAGTCCCATCAGAGTGTCTAAAGAGGGCCATTGATTATCTATTTGAAGATTAATCACTCTGAATTTGCCAGAGGTCACCCAGTGGCGGAAGATCGAGTTGTCTACTCCAGGGGATAAACGAGGAGAACTCAAAATAGGATATTGGGCAGAGTTACATGGGAAAAGAAAAGAGCGCACTTCGGATGAGAGCATCATTGTAGTGTCGTGCCTATGGTTGGGTGATTGTGCAGGGAGGATAGATGGGGAGGCTCCAGCCATGGGAACACAGCCAATGAGACACGAGAAAAGCACTGTTCAATTTGGACCCATGGTTTAAAGGGTCCATGTTGACACCAATCAATAGCACGAGTCAGATGTGTTGCCAGATAGTATGCCTTAAAACTGTGAAAGTAAGACCATCTTTTGGTCGACACAACAATATCCGCTTAACCCATGTCTGGTACGTCATGACTGCAGGTAACTTAGTGCAATCCGACGTACCAGGCACGTCCTGAAGATGAAGCAGGCTCAGGAGCTATGCTCGATTCATCTTCAGTGGGAAATACAGCTGACAACCCACTGCAATGGCGGCGATAGCAGTTACCTCCGATCGCCACAATTTAACCCCTTCAATGCGGCGGTCAATAGTGAGTTTTTTACAGGGTGCCACTACCTACATGGGGCTGTGTGGCACTACCTACAGGGGGCTGTGTAGCACAACCTCCAGGGGTCTTTGTGGCATTATAGGGGGCTGTGTGGCATTACAGGGGGCTGTGTGGCATTACCTACATGGGGCTGTGTGGCATTACCTACAGGGAGCTGTGTGGCATTACCTACAGGGGGCTGTGTGGCACTACCTACAGGGGGGCTGTGGCAGTATTTACAGAGGGCAGTGTGAAGCATTATCTAGGGAAGTTTGTGGCAAAAATGTACAAATTAAATTCATCCGATTTTAAAACAGACAGGGAAAAAAAACTGATGCAAAGTGGGTCAAAATCGGCAGTTAAAAACGGCAACACGGCCCGGAGCGGAATCGGAACGGATGCAAAACGGATGCAAACCGGCCAGGAAAAACGGCCCAAAACTGACGATTTTATCGGCCGACACTCGGACCCTGTCGTGTGAATAAGGCCTAAGTGTAAGAAAAAAAAGAAATGCAAGGAAAACAAAAATGTTTAAGAAAAATAAATAAATAAAAGTTTTATGTAATAAAAACAATAATCGCCCTGTTTCCCTGATCAAGTCCTTTAGGCTATGGTCACACAAAGTTTTTTACATGCAGAAAATTCTGATCTGCTTGCACGGCGTTTGCTGCGTTTTTTGCGGCATTTTTCGCCTACGGCCATTGAGCGCAGCAGGCAAAAAACGCTCAGAAATACGCTTTCTTTGCCTCACATTGATGTCAATAACGTAAACGCCCGAAGATGGGAGGCATTTTTGGACGTTTTTTGCTGCGTTTTCCGACTGGCCCTTTATAGTTGGAGAAAAATGGAAAAAAATACATACATAATAGGTATTGCCATGTTTCGGAACTATAAAAATATCGTGTTATTTTTACCGCACGGTGAACAACAGAAAATAAATTAAACAAAAACCTATGACAGAATTTCTTTTTTTGGTCACCTTGTCTAAAAATAATGTAATAAAAAATGAGCAAAAGGTCGCAGGTACCCCAAAAAATTACAGTTTGTCACGCAAAAAACAAGCTCTCCCACAGTGATATCAACTGAAAAATAACAAAGTTATGGCTGTCAGAAAATAGCGACACTAAAACATGATTGTTTTTTAGAAAAGAGTATTTTTATTGCGGGAAAGCAGTAAATCATAAAAAACACTATAAATTTGTTATCACTGTAATCGGATCAACCCACAGAATAAAGTTTAACATGTTGTTTATACTGCACGGTGAACACTGCAAAAAATAAAAAAACAAAACAGTGCTAGAATAACTGTTTTTTGGTTTCCTCGTATCCCAAAAAATTTAATAAATAGTAATAAAAAAAAAAAATCGCATGCACCCCAAAATGGAACCAATAAAAATTACAGCTCGTTATACAAATACCAAGCCCTCACACAGCTCCGTCAATGGAAAAATAAGCTGTTATGACTCTCAAAACGCAATGATGCAAAATTATGCTAAATGACGGCCAAGACTAGTTTTTTAGGTCCAGTAGTTTTTCACTAAAAACCCCACATCATTATTTGCTAGACCCCACAGGTGGAACCCGTAGATGCAGCAAAAATGAGGACACTTTAGGGCCTTGCGTTGCTTATAGGTTAGTGAAGAAGTCAAAGATTATGCAATACTGGAGCGCAGATATTTTGTACAATACCCCAAAAACCTGGCCTGTGCATAAAGGATTGGTTCAAAGCATACCATACCAATCCATGGATTGTTAATTTTATTATTCATTGACCCAATTATTACATCATCCTATTATGCGCTGATGTACTCCGCCCAGCTTACATATACCCTGATGTATTCCGCCCAGCTTACATATGCCCCCACATTATAAGCTGAAATACCAGTAAAACTCAAAACAAAACTACCACCAAGCAAAATCGGTGCTCCAAGAGCCAAATGGCGGTATTTCTGAGCCTGGCAGTGTGTCCAAACAGCAGTTTATTACCACATATGGGGTATTACTCTACTCTGGAGGACCCGCTTAGCAATTTATGGGGTGTGTGTCTCCAGTGACACAAGTTGGGCACCATATATTGGGCACTGAAGTGGAAAAATGGCAATTTTCAATCTGCAACATCCACTGTGCACTAATTTCTGCAAAACAGTTGCAGGGTCAAAAGGCTCACAATACTGCTAGATGAATTCCTTGAGGGATGTAGTTTCCAAAATAGGGTAATTTTTGGGGGGTTTCCACTATACTGGTACCTTAGGTCAATGCAACATGATGTCCAAAAACTAATCTTGTAAAATCTCCACTCCAAAAACCAAATTGTGCTCCTTCCCTTTAGAGCCTTGCTGTGTGTCCAAATAGCAGTTTACGACCACATTTGTGGTATTGTCTTACTCAGGAGAAATTGTGTAACAAATTTTGGGGTGCCTTTTCTCCTGTAGTCCTTGTAAAAATTTTAAATGTTGAGCTAAAACTACATATTATTAGAAAAAATGTAGATATTAATTTTCACGGCACAGTTCTAATAAAATTTATAAGAGACATGTGGGGTTACAATGCTCACTACACCCCTAATTTAATTTCTTGATAGGTAAAGTCTCGAAAATGGGGTCACATCTGGGGAATCTCTACTGTACTGGTTCCTAAGGAAGCTCTGCAAATGCGTCATGGCGTGCAGAAACCAATTTAGCAAAATATGCACTCAAAAAGCCTAAAGGCGCTGCTTCCCTTCTGGGCCCTGCCGTGTGTCCAAACAGCAGTTTGCGATCGCATATGGGGTATTGATGTACTCGAGAGATAATACTTTACGAACATTGAGGTGCTTTTCTCCTATAGTCCTTGTGAAAATGAAAAATTTTGAGCTAGAACTACATCTTATTGGAAAAAACATTTTATTTTTTATTTTTTTCACGTCCCAATTCTAATAAATTCTGCAAAAACTTCTGTGTTCAAAATCCTCACTATACTCCTAATTTAATTCCTCAAGGAGTGTAGTTTACCAAATGGAATCACCTTTCAGTGTTTTTCACTGTACTGTTACCTCAGGGGCCCTGTAAATGCAACATTGCACCCAGGAATCAATCCAGCAAAATCTGCGCTCCAAAAGCCAAATGGCGCTTCTTCCCTTCTGAGCACTGCCGTGTGCCCAGGCAATGACCAAATGTTGTGTTGCTTTTTCTCCTTTATATGTTAAGAGAATTATTTTTTTCTTAGCTAAAACTACTTCTTATTGGAAAAAATATCAATTATAATAAAATAGATTACATTTTTTCGTTGCGTTTTTTTGCTGCGGCCATTGAGCGCCGCAGGGAAAAAAATGCAGAAAGACACTTTCTTTGCTTCCCATTGATGTCAATGGGAGGTCAGAGATGGAAACGCCCGAATATAGTTCATGTCACTTTTTTTCCCCGCGAGCAGGAAAGAAACACCTCCACCTCACATTGACATCAATGAGAGGCGATTTTGGGCCAACGCCGTTTCCGCATCAGAATACTTCATGTGTACACCCCCTAAAGGTTAAGAAACTTTCTGAATGCTGTTTTGAATACTTTGATGGGCACATTTTTTAAAATGGGGTGATTTTTTGGGACTTTATTACATATAAGGCCCTCAAAGCCAATTCAAAACTGAACTGGTCCCTGAAAAAATAGCCTTTTGGAATTCTCTAGAAAATGTGAGAAATTGCTGCTAAAGTTCTAAGCCTTGTAGCGTCCTAGAAAAATAAAAGGCCACCTAAAAAACATAAAGTAGACATATGGTAAATGTTAACTAGTAACTATTTTGTGTGGTATTACTATCTGTCTTACAAGCATATACAATTATATTTATAAAAATGCTAATTTTGGTTAAACTTCTCAAAATGTTGGTGTTTTTTACAAATAAATACTGAATTTATTAACCAAATTATTTCACTAACAAAGTACAATATGTCACGAGAAAACAAACTCAGAATCGCTTGGATAGGTAAAAGAATTCCAAAGTTATTACCACATAAAGTAACACGTCAGATTTGAAAAAAAATCATCTGTGTACTGAAGGCCAAAACAGGCTGTTTCTTGAAGCGGTTAATTCTTGCTTTTTTTTCCTGCCCATATAAATTTTATTTGGATGGAGTCAGTAGTTTTAAAAAAAGAACTTGGAATTTTAATCAGTAAGGATTGCATAATATATAGAACACTGTGTAATAAATTCATTTTAAATATTGTACATCGCCGTAGCCAGCTAAAGTTCCCCTTGGTCCATCTCATACAGTCTTCACGTATAGTACGTATAAGTGGGGGGGGGGGGGATTAGACTGATAAAGGTCGTCTGAGATTGAAGTAATATTTACTCCCAGATATTTAAACGGGGTGATAGTCCACCGAAAATCAAAAGATTGTTTGAGAGACTGTGTCAGTTCAGAGGTCAAAGTAATGTCTATCGCTTCTGATGTCAATAGGTTGATTTTAAAATTGGAAAGTTCTGAATACAATTTAAATTCATGCATCAAGTTAGGGAGGGAGATGACTGGTTTGGCAAAAAAATAAAAAAAAGACAGTCTGCATAGGCGGCTATTTTATATTTGAAGCCCTGGAGGGGCATATAGGGATGAGCTTCCAGTTTCCGACGGAACAGCTCTAAAGTAAGAATAAAGATAAGTGGGGATAGCGGGCATCCCTCTCGTGTGCCATTTCAAATCTGAAAGTCTTCCGAGAGTATATAATTTACTTGAACCCTCGCCGAGGGAGCAGAGTATTGGGTCATAATCCGCTGTATCATATTAGCGCCCAGACCAATTCTATGTAGAGTCTCCTCCATAAAGATCCAATTTACTTGATCAAAGGCTTTCTCTGCATCCATAGAGAGTAACATCAGAGGTTTATTATCAAGCCTAGCTTTGTAAATAAGGTTTATTGCTTTTGTAGTACTATGTCTAGCCTCCCTTCCTGTCATAAAGCCTGCCTGGTCTGGATGGATCATAGGTTTCATCAAAGACATTAATCTAATTGCAAGAATTTTTGCGAAGATTTTAATATCCACATTAAGCAGCAAGATTGGTCTAAAGCTGGAGCACTGTAAAGGGTCTTTACCAGATTTAGCGATCACCACTATATTGGCCCTCAATGAGTCCCTTTCTGGGGGATTAGAAGTTGAGAGAGCATTGACAAACCACAGAAAAAAAAGGTCCAATACCATCCTGCATTGTCTTATAATAATCAAGAGAAAATCCACTCAGAGCTTTTTTTCTTTCATTTCCTCCTCTGTAATTAGAGCCCCCAGAACCTTTCATTCAGAGTCCGTTAAAGATGGAAGGTTGGAACCCGCAATATATTCTCTGACATGTAAATACCTGAGGCAAAATACGCCCCTTAACCGGAAGCATTCTGCCTGCATCGTCAGTGCGAGACTCCATAAACTCCCATGGAAGTTGAATAAGGATATGGACTAGGTAAAAATAAAAATATAATTCATGGAGAGGAAAAAAAACAGGGTAGAGAAAAAAAGGAAAGAAACGAGAGGGCAACAAGGGCCTCAGGCACCAGGAGAAAGTAATAATTCCATAGAAAAATAGAGGACAGGAGAAAAAGAAATAAAAAGGACCGGATTAAGGGATTATATTCTCTTTAACTGGTTGCCGTCACAGGAGGAGAATACTCATCCTGAGCGGTGGGTGCTTGGTGCATTAGGACGAGTATTCTTGTCCTGTGTGACAGCCAGTATCCATGCGCCATGATGAGCAGGGCAACGGCTGTAATGGCTGTAATACAGACTGTGGGACTGTGATGTGCTGCTATTTCTCTTTTTCTATAGAAGCTTGAAAGTTTGCACTCACCTACAATGGACATAAGCAACGGTATGTTACAAACGACTTCACGTAATACCTTTTCCTATAGCAATGGTGACATTTCACATATTTTGAGTGAAGCCACGGGGGATAGTAGCTTTTTAAGTAAACCAACTGTGGATGTGGTCTGTCGAAAATGGGAGTATGAAAAGAAACAACTAATTACATATGAACTTAATTTATCCACATTATGTGAATATTATAAAGCTCAAAGAATACTATGAGGACTTCATTCACATTTGAGAGCAATCCTATTTTCTAACAACACTACAATTTGTGAAAAATGTCAACATATTTCCAAAATATACTAAATATGGAATTCCTACAGAAAGAAATCTCAGAAAGTATGACGGGAATTGAGACACAAGAAAAACAATTGAAAACTATGATGCCCACCTCAAGATTATTCAAATCTCTATGAAAAGGTATTGGGGAGTCTGGTTAAACATCGTTCTAATATTGAACTAATGAAAATATAAAAGTGGTATAGAGACCTGGAAGGTTATACTAAAGTCTATGTATATAATTGGCAATCTTCTTTTGAAAAGCAGGGGGTCGCCTGACTAAGAGAACTCAACGGAAAGAAAAAAAAAAAGTGGTCCAATTATTAATTTTACTGAGACAGAATCATCAGTTGAACCGTGGAAGCTTCTCTTTTTTAGGCCAGAGACCGGCACCAAAGAAGAAGCATATAAATGTAACAGGCGGGGAGGACATAAGCACCACATATGGCGAAAGAAACAGATTAACCAGGTCAAGGAAATTACCTACGGGAATGGACTTACAAATGAGAATAGATCCGGAGAGGAGGGGAACCGACACAAAAGAGGAATTCCCAAGAACAATTAATGGTAAATATTTAATCTTCTGTATTATCCCCTACAGATATTAGTTTATTGAATAGAGGTCTGTCCTTTTGGCCAGGGGTTAACATTGATTGGTTCAAATGTGAAAATTATTTATATGCCTTCTTTAGGAGATTGCAACTTAGGGCACATTTTGAAAGTAAAAAATATGATGTGGATATAGCTTGCACTGCTAAACATTGTGGATCCAATATGATGACATTAAAAAATGTTGGTTTATATAAAAAAAAGTGTTTTTCAGCCTCAAACTACATGTAGTGTGGTAGAGACCTATATATCCTTGGTTAAAAAGGATGTAGCAGAGCTTAAACGCAAGACATCGAGATGTTCATTTAGAGCTAATCTCTTGGGGGTGGAAGTTAAATCTCTTAAGAAACCATGTGATAAACCTGATCTAGTGATTAAACCCGCGGATAAAGGGGGAGCTATTGTTATTATGGATACTGTTAAATATATTTCTGAGATAGAAACACAATTAAATTATGTTGACGTTTATGAGAGGGTATACGTTGATCCTAAATATGATATCATGCGGAGAATTAAACTGCTGGCTGAAGATGCACTTGCCGTGTATATAATAGATACTACACAACATGAATATTTTATATCTACGTGCCCCATAACTCCCATGCTATATATTTTGCCTAAAATTCACAAAGATATGAGAGATCCGCTGGGTTGTCCGATAGTATCGGGGGTAGGCTCTGTGTTTACTTCACTAGCTACATTCTTGGATAGAATATTTAGGGATTTCGCTATGGGGGCTCAATCATACATCAGGGATACAACTGATTTTATTTTGAAATTACAGGCTTTGAATATTCAAGATCAAAATGAGTGTCTGTTGGCCTTATTTGATGTTGTGAGCCTTTATACAAGTATAGACCACGATAAAGGTATAGATTCTGTTAGACGCATGTTGTCAGAATCTTCTTTTGAAGAGGATGGTAGTAATTTTCTACTGTCGTTACATTAATTGGTATTACGTGGAAATTACTTTATGTTTCAAGACAGATTTTACATTCAATGTAGGGGAACTGCAATGGGGTCAAATGTGGCCCCTACATATGCAAATATTTTTATGAGATTATTTGAACAAGATTTGAACAACCGGCCCTTTTCATTTTGTATTGGGCTGGATGAGATACATTGATGATATATTCTTTGTGAGGTCAGAGTCTGAAGAATGCCTCAAGGAGTGGTTAAAGCAATTAAATAGCATCTATGGAGAATTACAATTTACTTTGGTCTATTCGAAGGAATGTATACAGTTTTGGCACAGTAAGCCATAAATACTAAACGGTTGTTTAATTACCGATCTTTATGTAAATCGACCAATAGGAATAGTACTTTACGATATGAGAGTCAACTTCCCAGATGTATGATTGAGTCCTTACCCTTCAGTCAGCTACTGAGAGTGAGAAGAATAGTAGCTGAGGAAGACAAGATTGATGAAAGCCTAAACGGAATGTGTAGATGTTTTGTGGAACGTGGTTACCTGAAGAATTTGATAAATAGGCACAAGGGAAAGGTAAAATCATATAAAAGAGAGGAGACATTATGTAGGAGGTCTAATATTGATTGTGACCCTAGAAATCCCTTTGTGTCTACTTTTTCAGACGTGAGTAAAAACATGGGTAGGATTCTTAATAAAAATTGATCTATTTTATCTCGAACATTTTCTGAGATTATAGAGTTTAATTCTCCACCTTTATTGTCGTTTAGGAGGTTGAGGAAATTAAAAGATCGTCTGGTTAAGACGAATGTTATGGGCCCACAAATAATGACTCATAAGAAAAATAGGCTGGTTCCCATGCTAGAGTTGCTGTAATTTCAACAGCATGCACAATGGAAAAAGCTTTGTACATCTCAGAACCGGTAAACGTTATTTAATTAAACAGCATTTCACATGTAAATCTGAGTATATCATATACTTAAAGGAACAGTGTCATCACAAATTATTTTTTTATATGTTAAAGATGTTAGTGCTTTATTAAAAACGTTTATATTCATTTGTGTGTTTGTGTTTTACTTTTTCTTATTTTTACACTTTTTCTTCCCTATGGGGGCTGCCATTTTTTGTTCCATTTCTGTCTGTGTCGATTAACGACACATACAGACATGGAATACGGCAGCCACAGTCCCATAGGGACTGCGAACGGCTCCCGTCCCATTGACTTCAGTGTACGGCGTCTGTGTGGGAACTGCGCATGCGCCGCTCCCACACAGTCCAATTCGAAATTGGCGCCGTCCGGCGCCATTTTCCTGTGGACCGGAAGTCGCGGCCGGACAGTAATATTACTACTTCCGGTCGCGGCTTCCGGATTTGTGCACTTGGACCAGCGGCAGCAAACGGAGCGGACGGGCCGGAGGGAGCCGCGGCGGCAGGAGCAGGTAAGAGATTTCAATGTATGTTCGTGTTTGTGTGTGTTTACTACTGTATGTAAACCTACTACACTGTGTGTTAGCTCAAAAAATGGCGACACACAGCGTAGGAGGTTACACCGTTCAAACCCCTCGTTTATCCCGGCACTAGCCAGGATAAAGGAGGGGGGGATGCTGAGAGCTCACTAGAGCGAGGGCTTTTAACCCATTGTTGCAATGCTGCAATTTTGGGAATAGCTCCATCTAGTGACCAAAAATGGGTAGTATTATAAATTAGAATTAATTTATAATATTTCCTGACTATTTCCTGACTCGTGAAAAAAATAAAAAAAATTTGAACAATGTTTAATCACCCACACACTAAATGTTTAATTTTTTAAAAAAAACCATGTTTTTCTGGCAACACATTCCCTTTAATACAGTGCCCCTGTGGGCTATTGTATGTAGGTGAGGCCACCAAAGAATGTAGGAACAGGTTAAAGCAGCATAAATATAACATTCGTAAGCAGAAATTAGAATTACCTATTCCACAACACTTTGACAGTCCCGGCATAATATTTCACAATTAAGATTTAGGATTATTGATGGGATTCCTTTATTAACCCCTTAATGACCAAGCTAGTTTGGACCTTAATGACCAAGCCAGATTTGTCAAATCTGGTATGTCCGACTTTATCAGAGAATAACTGTGAAAGTTTTGAATATCCAAGTAATTCTAACAATGTTTTTTCGTCACATGTTGTACTTTATTTTAGTGGTAAAAGTAGACTGATACAATTTGCGGAAATTAATTAAAAAAATTGAAAAATGGAAGACATTTTGTAAAAATTTACTTTTTTCCTATTTTTAACTGCAATATGTCACATATGTACACACATACTGTACAATTTTTTTAATGAAATATATATTTCCATCTCTTTACTCTATTTTGGCAGCACTTTTGAAAAATATAAAATTAATTTTCAGCAATTTAGAGGACTTACAAATTGAATAATAATTTTATACATTTTGAAGTACATTTTGTTTTCCTGCACTAAGCCAGGTTTTCAGAGGTTCATAGGTCTCAGAGTGATGGAAACCCCCACAAATGACGCCATTTAGAAACTAGACCCCTTAAGGTATTTTTGCTTGAAAATATTTTAGGCCCTACTGTACATTTGAAGAAGCTTTGAGCTGCTAGAACCATAGAAACTCCCCATAAACAACCCCACTTAGAAAACTAGACCCCTTAAGGTATTTATCTAGGGGTATAGTAAGTATTTTGACACCACAGTTTTTTGCTAAATTTATTGCATAGCAGGTGAAAAAAAAATTATTTAACTTTTTTCATAAAAGTATCAGTTTGAAGACCGATTACTTTGTAAAGCGAACATGAAAATGGAGAAACACACAACAAAATCTATCACTGTGTTTCTCCTGTTTTCAAAAATACTCCCATTGTTGTCCCAATCTGCTTATTAGAGGTGTGGCTGGGCAAAAAAGAGATTGAATAAATTCTAGGCCCAATATCATGCATTTAGAGGAATTGAGAAGCCTGAACAAAAAAAAAAAAAAAACACGCAGAAATGACCCCATTTTAAAAACTAAACCCCTAAATGTATTCATCTAGTGGTGTAGTGAGCATGTGGACCAAAAATGTTTTAAAGGAGGAAATAATGGGTATTATTTTAGACACTATGCGTATATAATGTTCTCTTTAAATTATTTTTACATTTCCAGATAAAATAGAGGAGACGTGGTAGAAGGTTATTTTGTTAGAAATATGCCACATTAATAAATTTGTCCGGCATACAGAATAGACGTGAAGCCGTGTATTCATAACGGATGCATGTTGCTATAGACGTATTTGCCTGTACTTATGACTGTCTTGCTGAAGAAGCAGTTGTCCCGCATCTGTGCCATCATGATGTAATTGTGGACAGAATTCTGTCCTAATATAAAATCAGTCAGAGAGGAAAAAATAAACTGTACTGGAGTGACGCGCAATATCTTCAAACAAATTGAGGAAAATGTATCCAACTAATTTGCAAACTCGAGTTTGTTTACTAGATTAAAGAACACCTGCAGGGCTGTCATGACAAGCTTTTTTTTTTTGAGTGACTGGTTGTACAACGTCTCTTTAGCTCCATCAATCACTATATGAGGGTCGAACGTACCAAGTGACGCGGTAGGCCCCTGCCCGGCAAGGTAGGAACCGCTATGTGCACAAAACAACCAATCACCTACAGAATATATAAAGGGGCAGTGTCCAAAACCATCCATAGGAACAGTAAAGGATCACTAATCCCCAAAATGATGTCAGTATTTCCAGAAGAACTGTAACAAAGCCCGTGGTGTATTGATAAGGAAAAGCTAAATTATTAGATTATTAAAAATATCATGCCTATATCACGGTACAGACTTAGGAATGTAACAGCCGTATGTGGCAGGACATAGTCATAAGAAAAAGGGAATACATCCTCAATTTATTCTTTTAATCATTGCTAAAATGCACGACTTCCACTAATTCAGGGGCGGCTTAGGTGTTGGATTTATCTGCTAATAAATGCAATGCCCACATTTATTTTTTGTTTCAAGAACACTTGTGGGGGTCCATGTTCTAAATAGACAGATGTGGGCTCCTGCACAATAAACAGTATTTATTTGTGAGTGATCATGTCCAGGATTTAACCCCTTAAGGACGCAGCCTAGTTTGGGCCTTAAGGCTCAGAGCCCATTTTTCAAATCTGACATATTTCACTTTATGTGATAATAACGTCGGAATGCTTAAACCTATCCAAGCGATTCTGAGATTGTTTTCTCGTGACACTTTGGGCTTCATGTTCGTGGTAAAATTTGGTCGATATATTCAGTCTTTATTTGTGAAAAATTGCAAAATTTAGAGAAAATTTACAAAAAATAGCATTTTTCAGAATTTAAATGCATCTGCTTGAAAAACAGACGGTTATACCACCCAAAATAGTTACTAGTTCACATTTCCCATATGTCTACTTAAGATTGGCATCGTTTTTTGAACATTATTTTATTTTTCTTGGACGTTGCAAGGCTTAGAACATAAACAGCAATTTCTCATATTCTTAAGAAAATTTCAAAAGCCTTTTTTTGAAGGTACCGGTTCAGTTCTGAAGTGGATTTGAGGGGCCTATGTATTAGAAACCCCCATAAAACACCCCATTTTAAAAACTAGACCCCTCAAAGTATTCAAAACAGCATATAGAAAGTTTTTTAACCCTTCAGGCATTTCACAGGAATTAAAGCAAAGTGGAAATGAAATTTGCAAATTTCATTTTTTCTGCTGAATTTCAAATTTATTAATTTTTTTTCTGTAACACAGAAGGTTTTACCAGAGAAATACTACTAAATATGTATTGTCCAAATTCTGCAGTTTTTATAAATGTCCCACATGTGGCCCTACTGCGCTCGTGGACTAAAACACAAGCCCTAGAAGCAAAGAAGCACCTAGTGCATTTTAAGGCCTCTTTTTTATTAGAATATATTTTAGGCAGCATGCCAGGTTTGAAGAGGTGTTGAGGTATCAAAACAATGGAAACCCACCAGAAGTGACCCCATTTTGGAAATTACACCCCTCAAGGAATTCATTTATGGTTTTTGTTATCATTTTGACCGCACAGTTTTTTCACAGCACCTATTTGAATTGGGCTGTGAAATGAAAAAAATGATATTTTTTCCAATAAGATGTAATTTTTGATCAAAATTTCTTATTTTCACAGGGAACAACATACCCCATTTTGTTGCCCAATTTGTCCTTAGTGCGGCAATACCCCATTTGTGGTGATAAACTGCCGTTTGGGCCCATGGGAGGGCTCAGAAGGAAAGGAGCGCTATGTGTTTGTTGGAGTCCAGATTTTGCTGGATTGGTTTTCGGGTGCCATGTCGCATTTGCAGAGCCCCAGAGGTATCAAAGCAATGGAAACCCACCAGAAGTGACCCCATTTTGGAAACTACACCCCTCAAGGAATTCATTTATGGTTTTTGTTATCATTTTGACCGCACAGTTTTTTCACAGCACCTATTTGAATTGGGCTGTGAAATGAAAAAAAAGATATTTTTTCCAATAAGATGTAATTTTTGATCAAAATTTCTTATTTTCACAGGGAACAACATACCCCATTTTGTTGCCCAATTTGTCCTTAGTGCGGCAATACCCCATTTGTGGTGATAAACTGCCGTTTGGGCCCATGGGAGGGCTCAGAAGGAAAGGAGCGCTATGTGTTTGTTGGAGTCCAGATTTTGCTGGATTGGTTTTCGGGTGCCATGTCGCATTTACAGAGCCCCAGAGGTATCAAAGCAATGGAAACCCACCAGAAGTGACCCCATTTTGGAAACTACACCCCTCAAGGAATTCATTTATGGTTTTTGTTATCATTTTGACCGCACAGTTTTTTTACAGCACCTATTTGAATTGGGATGTGAAATGAAAAAAATGATATTTTTTCCAATAAGATGTCATTTTTGATCAAAATTTCTTATTTTCACAAGGAACAACATACCCCATTTTGTTGCCCAATTTGTCCTTAGTGCGGCAATACCCCATTTGTGGTGATAAACTGCCGTTTGGGCCCATGGGAGGGCTCAGAAGGAAAGGACCACCATTTGGCCTACTGGAGCTTTTCTGGTGCTAAGTCATGTATGCAGAAGCCCCTGAGGTACCAGTAGAGTTGAAACCCCCGAGAAGTGACCCCATTTTAAAAACTACACCTCTTAAGACATTCATCTAGAGGTGTAGTGAGCATTTTGACCCCACAGGTACTGTGTAAAAGATAATGCGCAGCAGATGGTGCAGAGTGAGATTTGCAATTTTATATATATATATGGCATGTCAGTGTCCGATATAGTGTGCCCAGCATGCGCCACCGGAGATATACACCCCTTAAATTGTAATGTGGGTTCTCCTGGGTACGGCAATACCCTACATGTGGCTGTTATCAGCTGCCTGGGCACACAGCAGGGCTCAGAAGGGAAAGATGAGGGGGGTAAGCTGTGCGGAGTGCATCACGGTAAATTAAAAATCAAGGGATGTATGATACATTTTAAAACAATCTTTTATACAGAGCCCTGGTTTTTCGGGACACGTGTCACATTGGTATATTGTGTTCTTCCTTATCCCCCTCTTATAGCAGACTCTGCACCTCTTTTGACTCTTTCCCTTTCCACCGGTTTGGGGAACTTCTCTTGGAAAGTGTTGCCCTGGTACGATGCGTGTGGCCTCGCTTCCAGAAGTACTGGGTGCCCCCCCTTCCTGGTCCCTAAAGATTAGATCTTGAAATTCCAGGAAAGTTCCCCTCTGGCCTGCACATCGACGTAGCACGTACGCATTGTACAAAGCCATCTGTATGATGTGCCCGGCCAGCTTCTTATACCACACCGCATGGCACTGTAGGGCTTCAGGACTTGATTTGACAAGTCCTTCCCTCCCATGTACCTATTGTAGTCCAGGATGCAGTCTGGTTTGGGGGTGGCCTTTCCTTCATATATCCTAAACCTGTAGGTATACCCTGATGCACTCTCACAGCTTATACATCTTCACGCCATACCTTGCCCTCTTACCCGGCAGGTACTGGCGGAATTGAACCCTCCCTTTAAAATGTACCAGGGACTCATCAATAGAAATACACTTCTCGGGGGTGTATGCTTGGGAAAACCGGGCACTGAAACGGTCTAATAGGGGTCTCCGTTTATACAAACGGTCAAAATGGGGTCATCTCGGGGTGGGCACGACTCATTATCAGTATAATGTGAGAAGCGAAGTATTGCCACATTTATTTATTTTTTTAGGTTCCAGTTCAGTTCTGAAGTTGCTTTGAGGGGCCCATATATTAGAAACCCCTATCAAACACCCCATTTTAGAAACTAGACCCCTCAAAGTATTCACAACAGCATGTAGAAAGTTTATGAACCCTTTAGGTGTTTCACAGAAATTTAGAGCAAAGTAGAGGTGACATTTACTTTTTTTTTTTTTGTCAGAAAATCCTCTTTATACCATTTTTTTTATAACACAAAAGGATTTATCAGAGAAACGCAACTTAATACGTATTGCCCAGATTCTGCAGTTTAGAGAAATATCCCACACGTGGCCCTAGTGCGGTAATGGACTGAAACACCGGCCTCCGAAGCAAAGGAGCACCTAGTGGATTTTGAGCCCTCTTTTTTATTAGGCACCATGTCCGGTTTGAAGAGGTCTTGTGGTGCCAAAACAGTGGAAAACCCCCAAAAGTGACCCCAATTTGGAAACTAGACCCCTTGAGGAATCCATTGCAGTTTTCATGTCATGCATGCGACTTTTTGATCAGTCTTTATTCTATTTTTATGTGGCGCGGTGACTAAAAAACCGCAATTCTACTATTGTTTTTTTGTTCTATTTTTTTCACAGCGTTCACCGTGCGCTATAAATGACACATTCACTTCATTCTGCGGGGTGATACGATTACGGCGATACCAGATGTTTATAGTTTTTTTATGTCTTATGGCGTTTGCACAATAAAATACGTTTTGTAAACAATCATTCACTTTTTGTGTTCCCTTATTCTAAGAGCCAGAACGTTTTTATTTTTCCTTCAAAAAAGCCGTGCGAGGACTTATTTTTTGCGTAACGAACTGCAGTTTCGATCAGTACCATTTTTCGGTACATGCGACTTTTTGATCTCTTTTTATTCCATTTTTTGGGAGGTGAAGTGACCAAAGAATTGTGATTGTGGTGCGGTTTATTATTTATTTTTTTTACGGCGTTCACCGCGCGGGATAAATAACGAAATAATTTTGTAGTTCAGGCCGTTACGGACGCGGCGATACCAATTATGTATAGTTTATTTGTTTATTTATTTTAATAATAAAGACTGACAAGGGAAAAAGGGGGATTTTTACTTTTATTACTTTTAAAACTTTTATTTTCTTATTTTTACACAACTTTTTTTAACTTTTTTTTTACTTTTTTACTTTGTCCCATTAGGGGACATGAGGGCAGGAGGCTCTGATCGCTATTCTAATACACTGCACTACATGCGTAGTGCAGTGTATTAGAACTGTCAGCTACTCACTGACAGCAAGCATAGTGGGTCCTGACTCTGTCAGGACCCACTAGGCTTCCGTCTATGACATAGCCGGACGCCATTTTTTGGTGTCCGGTTGCCATAGTCACCATCGCCGGCCGCTATCGTGTAGCAGGCCGGCGATGGCGGATTAACCCCTAAGAAGCCGCGATCGCTATTGAACGCGGCTTCTGAGGGGTTAAATCTGCGGGGACCACCGCGATCGGTCCCGGCACATTGAGCAGTGATAGTCTGCTGTCGGAAACAGCAGCTATCACAGCTCATGCACGCGCCCCGCGCGAACGGCGTCGTGTTTACTCCATGACATACTATTATGTCATGGAGCGCGAACGATGCACTTACCATGACATAATAGTATGTCCTGGAGCGTTAAGGGGTTAATTGTCCAAGAAATGTATAAAAATTCAAAAAGGGGAAAATTCGTTTTACAGTCTGAAATAAATACACTTTACTACCTCCCCTTGAGAATCCCTCCCTCCCTTGGAAAGCCCAGAAACTAAACAAAAAATATGAATAAATTAAATTGACTCCCTAAAATGAATCCCCCTCCCCACCCTTTTTGGTGTTCCCTAAATTATATATAAAATCAATAATTAGAAACGGTGTGATAGGTCTCAAAACAGGGGAAGTTGCACAGGCCTGGATTTGAAGGACACATGGGGCAGTAAAACCAGGTATCCCTCCTCCTTTCATGTTTACTATACACCCGGCATCTCCTTTGGGGCTATTCCTTATTCTCAGTGGCAGGGACGGGGTGAAGGAAGTGGCGCTCAGTGAGCCTTTTGACTTCCTCTGACTCAAAGTATTCTCCAGGTGCGGGGGAGTCAAACAGGAGGTGCTCTATAATGTTTTCCTGATATTGGAGGAAACTGAGCGTTCCCTGGGTCTTGTAGAGCACATAGCTGTTATACGTAGCCATCTGGATTAGGTAGATCGATACCTTTTTATACCAGGCCCTAGTTTTGTGCTTGACCAGGTACGGTTGTAGGACCTGGTCAGATAGATCGACTCCACCCATGAACTTATTATAGTCCACCACGCAGACCAGTTTCCTCTTATCAGAGGTAGCACCCCTCTCTCTCTCACTGCCACTGTGGTGTCCTCATGAACGGTGGGGAGCATGTAAACCTCCTTTTTATCACTCCATTTGACAGCGAGCAACTGGTTGCTTGCAAATGAGAGTGTCGCACCCCTTTCTATTCGCCTGGACACCAGTTTTTGAGGGAAGCCGACTATAATTTTGCGTACCGTCCCACAGGCCCCTGTATTAGCAGCATGGAGGGACTTATACAGGGGAACACTGGTGTAATAATTGTCGGTCTACACATGGTACCCTTTCTGTAGGAATGACACCATGAGTTCCCAGACAATTTTCCCACCAATGCCAACATCCTCTGGGCATCCTGGGGGACTAAGGTGGCGGTCCCTGCCCTCATATATAAAAAAAGCCACAGGTGTAGCCCGTTGTGCACTCGCACACCTTATAAAGTTTCACACCGTATCGGGCTCTTTTGGAGGGGATGTATTGGCGAAACGATAGACGGCCCTTGAAGGACATAAGAGACTAGTCTACCTCTATTTTTGGCCTGAGGTGTACAAATTTACAAATGACTCAGATAGGAGGGAGATAAGAGGTCTTAACTTGTTGAGGCGATCATGGCCTGGGTCACTTCTTGGGGGGATTTGGGAGTTGTCTGAGAAGTGCATGAAACGCATTAGAGTCTCATAGCATGTTTGGGCCATGACAGCAGCAAATACAGGGGTGCTGTGGATAGCGCTGGTAGCCCAGTAGGAGCGGATAGAAGGTCTTTTTTACTATCCCCATGTTTAGGGTAATTCCCCAATTTTTTTTTATCTCATAGGCGGTTGTGGGGATCTATCCTCTGGCATAGTAAGACCTGAGATTTTGGGTGACAAATTGCCTGGCGCATAAATTTGTCTGCTGGACAATTAGTTCCAGAACCTGATCGCAATTAAAAAATTAAAAAAACTTATAGGGGGTAAAATTTGCAACATCAGCGTTAATGCTTGGAGTCGCTGTAAATGGCCAAATTTGGGGGGAGAAAGAAACTACAGGATCCCACATTGCGGGAGGGACTGCATTACTAGGCCCTGCTCCTGACCCTTCACCGGTGACAGCTGCGTCCACCACCATAGGGCTGGGGGGTCCAGTGGCAGAAGCAGAACTTGTGTCGCTTTCTGAGCCAAGTTCTGCTTCTGACACAGTATCCGTACCGCTGCCGGAACTGCTAGTGCACAGCATGGCGTACGCCTGCTCTGCAGAGAACATTTTGCGGCTTCTGCAATTCATTTTTTGTAACAATAAACTAACAAATTTGTTTTTTTTTGTTTTTGTATATATATATATATATATATATATATATATATATATACACACAACACTAACAAAAAAAATATAAAAAAATACGGTAAACCGCAGTTAATAAAAGCAACTAAAACTAAATCAGCGAAAAAAAAAAGAATTACAGAGATCGCAAGTAATTACAAGTAATCTGGGGTGATTACGGGTAATCTGGGATGTGATTACGGGTAATATAGGAGCGTGAATTTATGGTGTGTTTTTCACAGTAAAATAGCACAAGATTTATATAGTATTTCTCTCTCTCCTCTCACAGATCAACTACAGTGAGAGGAGGGAGGGAAAGAGCACAAATCCTGTGCTGTATTTTGTAAATATGGGACTATGGTCACTGTGATAGGAATATCACAGTGACCATCTGATCAGGGACCAATTATAAGGGTCCCTGATCAGTTTCTATTTACAGGCAGAATATCTGCCTCAGACGCGTGCGCCATTTTTCTTTTTTCCCCCGGCAGTTAGGGGTGGAGGGGCACGGGGGGAGGACGTGGGGGCACGATCGGTGGCAGCGGGGGCCTAACAAGTAGTTTTTTTTTATCTTCTCTCCCCTAAAATACATGGTGAGAGGAGATAAAAAAAACTAATTTACATTGGCACATACATTGTAACGGCGGTCGCCGGTATTCGTTGAATACCGGCAATCGCCAGTATGGGGACCGCAAACAGCGGTCCCCAGTCACTGCTCCAAGCCCTCAGCTACCTCCGGTAGCTGAGAGCAGGGAGCTAACCCCCCCCCCGGGTGGCGGTACTTTATTCCGATGCAGTGATGTAGAAAGTCTATTGCATCGGAATAAAGCCTGTTAGTGACTGACGTAAAAACACTATGGGGCGGTCACTAACGGGTTAAGGAGAGGAGTCGATAGGAAAGCCATGATGCAAAGGCTAGAACTACGCAGGATCTATGAGTTGAATTGTTTCGAACCTAAAGGGTTAAATCGTAAGTTTAAGATAGGCTCTCTCTTTTAGGAATTTATTCCGAGTTCGTGTGTGTGTCATATTGCTATAGATTTTAGTTTAAACATAATTGTCTTGCAATTAAGTTTTGTACTTAGCGGGTCATCCTTTATTGGATTGGACTGCTATGATGTTTGATCTATATGTATAATCTGTCTGATAAAACTGATATTTGTTTATTTTTTTTCATAGGGTATTTGTATATGCCGATACGGGTCCCTACATTGGAAAATCTGTGAAGATGGAATCCCGGACTATATTTCATTGTATTTCTTGCTATTGATGATCAATATCTCTCTGCCTTATGCTTCCGGTTAAGGGATGAATGTAAACACCGGAGGCAAAATACACCCCTTAACTGGAAGCATTCTGCCTGCATCGTCAGAGCGAGACACCATAAACTCCCATGGGAGAGAACAAGAGATTAATATACTCGTACCCTTAGAATATGAATCGGGTGTAAAACTATGGTATGCTGTAGGGAACCATATACTAGATAACTAAAAGGCCTATGAGTACAGAGATGGGTCTTCTGTAGAAACGCCACATGCAAATGGTGACGTTTTAAGAGAAGTATTGAAAGTGAGTGTTTCTCTGGACCATGTAGTCCCTTTACATTTAATGAACCCACTATCATTCTGATTGAGAGAGAGGCGGCATATTGTTAGTCAGAAAATCATGCAAATGGTGACGTTTTAAGAAACACATTAAAATTTAGCGTTTCTCTGGACTATGAAGTCCCTTTACATTTATCAATTCTTATTGAGAGGGAGGAGGCAAATTGTTAAGCAGAAAATAAGGGGGAGGGAGATAAGAGTTCTCGGGTATTCTTCCCAAGAATAACAACTCCCTAGAAAAAGGAAAAAAACTCCCTAGAAAAAGGAAAAAAAAGGAAGTTGAATAAGGATATGGACTAGGTAAAAATAAAAATATAATTCAGGGAGAGGAAATAAATCAAGTGGAGAAAAAAAAAAGGAAAGAAACGAGAGGGCAACAAGGGCCCGAGGCACCAGGAGAAAGTAATTTTTATTACTGTTTTATTGCATAATATATTTTGTTACTTTATTAACTGGTGTCTGTTTGTTCGTTTAAATCTTATTGCGTTCTGTTCACAAGACAACTCGTCCCACAAAAAAACAAAGTCTCATACAGCTACGTACGTCAGACAAAAAAAGGTATGAGTGCCGGGATGCAAAGAGGGAAATATAAAAAAATAGTTCTGTCCTCAAGGCCAAAATTGGCCCTGCCCTTAAGGGGTTAAAGTAATATCAAAAGAGGACATTGAATAGCCCAGCTGAACTCCACTGGTAAAATTTCTGCTTAGCTGGAGTTTTCCTAGAGCAGGTATCTGGTGGTAAATAATCCCGCCGGATGCAGTGTATCAGGTAGAGAAGGAAGGGAGAAAATGCCCCATCTCCACACTTCAATCCCTATTCAAACAGTGGACGATAAGTATCGCATAGCTCTTGGGAGAAGGAAAAAAAAAACACCAAAAAAAAACCTCCGCTCCCCAATAACAGCCACAAGTCATTGATATATAGAATATTTGTGAATAAGTCATCCATTACATTTCTGTTGGCAGGTTTTCCACTGTATCTCGGGTTGGAAGATCACGAGGTGGCAGTTCAGAAGCAGGATGCCGACAACGTAGTGGCGGAGTTGATGACTTATCAACTACCAACCAGTTCGGGATATAGACTGGGGTTAATGATCAGAAATCAAACAAATCTGCAAGACCCTCATAGCGACAAAAATGGAATGTTAGAGTAATTCTCTTAACAATTAGGTGGAAAGGGTGGCCTCGTCGATATGCGCCCCCGGAGTCACATATTTTAGCTAGCACTGGTTGGAGAATGCGACTCATATGAAGAATATGGGCAGATACATCAGGAAATAATTTCACTGCAGAGCTTACTAACTGGATTAAACCATGGATCCAAGCCTCTCTGAGGATCTGTTCTTTATCTGAAAAATAATGCAAGCGACAAAGAACATCCCGGGGGTTAGTTTGGTCAGAAGAGTTCATCCTTGAAACACGATGGACTCTGTCCATCATAAATGTAGCATCTATTGGTTTTTGTGTCACAGTTTAGAAAATGGTAGCAACCTGGTGCAAAAGGGCTTCCTGTGGCCCAAATTCCAGTAGTATATTGTTCCTATGGTCTCTGTTATTCTGATCGTGCACCTGAAGGGACAAATTTTGGAACTGAAGGCGAGAGGTAGCAGCTTCACTTTCCAGAGCCAAGACCCATTAATCTAATGTAGCAAGAGTGTTTTCAGCAGCAATAGTTCTGTTAGCTAGTTGGTCCACTTCACCCTTGATTTAAGATATTACCTCCTGCTGAGCCTAAGTCACTCTTAGATGGCAGTGCTTGTATTAATTCTCTAAGCAATTGCAGCTCTATATTAAGAGTCAGTTGGAACAGAGGTCAATAAATAGTAGTTACTGCCTGTGGACCCATGTATACATTTGTGAGGGGTTGGTCCCTTAGCGCTTGAGGTATAGAGGTCGTACAAAGAGAGCTGGGGCTTCCACTGCCAAAGCTGAAACATTTGTTAGGACATTGCCCCTCTCTAGCAGGTCCATCTCTCTAGGCCCTAGAGCTTGACCCTTCCATTCCTGAAATGGCAATAGTGTTATTAGTGCTAGTAATAGCAGCCACCGGAAGGTTCCCTGTTGAGAGGTATCTGTCTAGACCTTGAGTGCGGCTATGGGATGATGATATGTTAGATGAATGAGGAGGTCGAGATGGGGCACCCCTGTGTCTCCTGGACATTTCACTCTCTTACTGCACAAAGCTTACTTTAGCGTGTGCCAAGCAAGGGGTCAAAAAAGCTAGAACTGGCAACTAATATGTTGCGTATAGAGCTGGTAAATCAAAGGGTAGCGCATACTCATGCACGCAGATCAATGATGTCAGCAAATGCTGGAATGCTTAAATAATTATAATATTGTAGCTAATAACATTTATTTTTGCTTGATTATTTTCGCTTCTGTACTTTTTACAGCAGCATACTCAGCGTACTCTGATTGATAGAGTTTTTGCTCTGTTTACTAAAGTTGATCAGTATCATTCACCTAATTTAACTCACAGACACATAGCATTTTTGCGTTTATTTCTGGAGGAGGCTCAGTGGGGGTCGAGTGGAGAACAGGTGTGGATCAAATCGATTTAAAGTTAGTTAGAAATAGTGAAGTTCGGGGGTTATTTCACAGATTTACCAGCTGTTGTTTAGTAAATTTTTGGATAAATACCCCCTGATGGCTTCTAGAAAATGGGAAAGAGATATGGGTCCAATTTCTGAAGAACAATGGATAGATATTATGGAAGCTGTTCCGAATATCTCTCTTAGTGAGGCTGGGCGTCTCTCCCAATTGTATATTATCCATAGAGTATACAGGACTCCTAAATTTCTTTTTCATATTTTGGTACGGAGTGATTCGAAATGTCCCAAATGCGTGGAAGAGGGGGCTGATCATATGCATATGTTGTGGTCCTGCCCACAGGTAATCACGTACTGGACGGATGTAATGAAGGTGATTCAGGATGCCTATGGACCTATGCTGCAGGGGACTCCTTTGGAATGGGTTTTGGGGTGTATTATGGACACCAAGTTCTCTATCCTGGAGCGGGTGGCTATTGAAAGGCTGCTATATATAGCTAGAAAATGAATTGCATTACACTCGATACAAAGCGCCCCGCCGACAAGGAGCGAATTTATCGCTAAAGCGAATAAAATGATCATATTGGAAAAGGCTGTCTATGCAAAGCGTAAAACGCTAAAAAAAATTGAATCTATATGGGGACCATGGGTAGGTGTAATGAAACCTGTATTATAAAATGTATTCAGGGACTCTGTATGATAGGTAATCTCTATACGGTATGGGGATGATATATATATAGTTTTGGGATAAGGAGAAGGGGGGAACTAGAGAGGATTATATAGTTGCTTTACTTCTGTTCTGTATTGTATATGCTTGTAGATGATCAAATTACCTGATATTAGAAATATGATTTATCCCATGTATCCTGCATTTTGTGTTTAATGCTCTCGATATCTGGAACAAGTTCTACCTCATATACTATGTAATTTAGTATTTTGTGATGGTGCCTGGGGGGGGAAGGGGTAGGGAAAAAGTTTGTTTAATGTGTTTTGTATTATAAAAGTTTGAAACTTCAATAAAAATTATCTGATTTAAAAAAAGAAATAGTGAAGTTCAGTTAAGTCCAGTTCAGAGTCAAATTCGGTAGTGCAGTGAGCTCAGTGTGTTTAAAGGATTCAGAGACATACCGCTGAGTAGGGTCACAATAGATGTCTCAGACCACAGCCTTTAGGAGCTTATAATAGCTCTATGGCTTTCTTCCAGTCGCGTGTTGTAAATACATCCACACCAGCATTCAGTGTCTAGTGTCTAGCTTTTAGAGTGCTTATGCTTGACAAACAGCTTCCGGGCTGTAAACAAATATGTTCAAGGATTAAGAATCTGCGGTATATAATCTGTGGTCTCCGGTCTGCAGACTGTAATCTATGCTCTGCACTCTTCATGCCGCATTCAGCGGTCCAGGATAGTGGTAAAAACTCTATGATAGTGATAATAATTGAAGCCTGGGTCAGTGACCAATGTCCAGTAGCCAGTGTTTGTTGGTACTTGTTAGTGCTTTCAGCATAGCATAGCATTGTAATAATAGCATATAAGTAGCAAATAAGCAGCATATAAGTAGCAGCATATAGGTAGCAGCAAGTAGATAGCATCTAGTTATAAGCGGGTTACAAGAGTGACATTTCATCAACAACCACTGTAGATAAGAGGTCCATAGGTCAGCGGTCAGCAGCTTCAGCGGTCAGGTTGAATGAACAACCCTATTCAAGTCAAATCCAAATCAAAAAGCGCTATACTTAGCGTTGCAGCGGTCAGCGTTCGGCTCCCCAGCTTCCCAGTATGTGTCCAGCGTGCCCAGTATGTCTCCAAACGTGCCCAGGTTATATAATTAGTTGCATGCTGCGGTTCATGGTGTGGTTTAGTCACATGGTTTTCAGTGTCTTGGCGTCCGCATCAGTGTCTCAGTGTCTGCATCAGCTGTTGAGGACCAGGTGCTTGGAGTCTCGGAAGTCCTGCCTCCGTCTCGTCACATGCCTATGTCATCCCGCTCCCCGACCAACTCCATATTAATGCCTATGGATTTAGAATGGGACGTCATAAAAGCTCCTATAGGTGTAATTTCTAGGTGTCCCAATACATTTGTCCATATACTGCATACAGTTTATGAGAGAATTGCTAAAAATGCAGTTCTCTAAAACTTTGTTTAAGTGGCTCAATGGTGGAGCTTCACTATATTTGATCTTACAAATGTTAAATAAAGCTTGTAATGTATGTTTCCTTGTTCGGTCCATTTAAAATTGCATAAAATTTAGGAAAGTAAGTTATTTTATGTTGATTATTATTTCCTTTTTATGTCCGTATTAGGACTGCTGTATAAGAACATATTACAGATAATAAACACTTTCTTTTGTTGGCTTGACTAAATATATTTAAAATAAGTATAATAAATATAATTTGAATAAACCAGAAATCATGACCTCAAATTTTGCAATTGTTTAATTCTGAATGATTTAATCTTCCTTTCACTCTGCGGCGTAATAGTATATTTTGGTGAGCGGGTTATTCCTGCAAACTGTCATATCACTTGTAGGTGCAAGCTATATTATCCAGCTGACATCCTGCTCTAATCGCTGGGATCAGAGATAACTCCTATCCCAGCTGTCAAACCCCTTAAATGCCGGGGGTCCAATAGCAACTGCAGCACTTAGGTGGTTTTAAAGACGGAGGAGGCTCCCTCTGTTAGCCCATTGGCACCCCCTGCAACGCGATTGCGGGGTGCAAATGGTTTGCCATAGCAGGCAGAGGCCTAATAATTGGCCCACAGGTCTGCAAAGGTTTGCCATGCATGAAAGCCTATTAGGACCTACAGAAACAAAAAAAATGCTTTATAATGGGAAAGACAAAACAAAATAAAATAAAACACAGATTTGGTATTACCAAGTCTATAACGACCGGTACTATAAACAGAAAATTTTAGTTATGCCGCACGGTAAAAACAAAAAAAGCTTATAAAGCAACTCGTCTACCAAAAAAAGTAATAATTAGTAGGTCAGAAGTCACATGTACTCCAAAATGGTACCAATAAATACTACAAATCACCCAGCAAAGAATAAGCCTCTATACAGCTCCGGTGATGATAAAAAAAATAAGGTTATGACTCTCGGAATGGTGTCACAAAAACAAATAATTAAAAGAAAGGCAAAAGTAGTAAAAAAAAACTAATAATTTATAAATATTTATTTGATATTACTGTAATCATAACAACCCGCAGTATAAAAGTAACATGTGATTTATACAGCACGATGAACGCTGCAAAAAACTAAGCGGAATAAAAGACAATGACAGGATATCTGTTTTTTTCCATTACACCCAAAATAATTAATAAAAGTTGCTCTGTATATTAAATTATCATAAAATGGTGCGATTAAAAAAATACATCTCATCCCGCAACAAATAAGCCCTGATACGGCTGCAAGGACAGAAAAAAAGAAGTTATGGAATGCGGAGAAAAAGGCTGCATCCTTTACAAACAACTCTGCTTTAATTCTGCTTTTTCTGAGCCATCAAGGTGTGAACTGATCATTGTGTTTCCACACTAACCAGCTATCGCAACATCTGCACGATTGTGTCTACAAATTTGACAGCCTCAAAGCTGAAAACAAGAAAAGTAGCTGATGGCATCTTAATCGTTTGCCTGAATAAACCTGTTCACTCAGTAAGTGAGTTTAGTATCTGATAAATGGCTGCACCCTCAATTTATTGACTGTCACACAATATAAGTATTTCTAACACGATCCATACAGATTGTCATCCATCACATTAAATAAAGCACTCTTTACTATGATGTACTATGCAGTCTTACAACACATTCCTCTAAAAATTAAACTGTCAAATCAATTGTATGAATAAAAAGAGTTAAAATTGCTGAGACCCCAGGGATCGATCTACACATATCACCATGTGAAGAACGGGCACAATATATTTGTGTAATGGACATTAATCATAGCATAAAAATTAGGGATCATTATAGACTTCAGTCTAGATTGAATATGTACTGCATAGTTACTTACTATAACATTTCATTCATTGTTGTTTGTAACTAGATTTTTATTCTTAGTTTTGGTCGATTTGATTGACTTACATAGTGCTTAACATCTAAAAGATTTCAGATACAGTACAACCAAAATCAATATGTCATTAAAAGAAGATTCTTTAACATTTTAGCACATGCCTCTTATGAATTCATTTTTTTTTTAAAGTGTTTTCTTGCAAGGAAATCAAGTCCAATTTAGTTTTAGTGTGCAAACAGAATGTGCTTCTTAAGAATACATTTATTACTAAGATTAATTGAAAAGATATAATGAATAAATCAATGTCCATGTTATGTTAGCTAAGCACAGAAGGTGTGATGTTTCATGTTAATACGAAGAGCCTGAAGGCATTTATGTACAAAGTTATCAAGTGTCAGCAAGTTAAGGTTCCCTCACATTAATGTGAAAGTCTAAGCCAGTGATTTTCAATCTTAATAGAGAATGTTCACACAGTTTGGATACGCTGCGTAAAAGTACACATCGTATCCGACCTAGAACACGTAAGAAATTCCGGCCGAAAACCGCAATAAAACAGAGAAAAGTCAATACTTACCTTCACTAGCGGTGCCATAACGATGCCTGCCTCTAGTCTCTGTGCAGCTCAGCCACCTATGATGATGCTTTAGCCCCTGTGACCACTACTGTCTGTGATTGGCTGCAGCAGTCACATGAGATGAAATGCAACATTTGCTTTTTCTTACGTCTTTAAAGGGGTTTTCCCGGTAAAAGAAATATTTTTGGGGTATTTAAATGACAAACAAGGACTACTTACTTATAGTTGGATGCTATGTAGGTTAAATGTCCCATCCCACCGTTTTCTACCGGTTTCAGTTGTGGTGACGTGACCACAGAACTCTGGTCTTCAGTTTTTGGCCAATGAAGTGGGCAAGTCACTAAGAGTTTTATTTTTATTTTCCTAAACCTCTCCTCTACATTCATGCAGCCGGAACCTCTCCTACTCCCCTCTATCCATGAATCCCAAACCTCTCCTCCTGCTTTTTTCTCACTGCATGTGTCAGGACTGCATAGACACATCAGCCCTTTTTTTTTTACTGCGGTGTGACTGTGTCTAAGCAAATATTAACAGACACAGTGTTCTCACTTACATTATGGAAGTGAGATCACTGCAGAGGTTCGGGATGCAAGGATAGAGAGAAGTTGTCGGAGGGTTCGGGCTACGTGAATGTAGACTGCACAGGGAGACCGCAAGGAGGCGGCACATGCTGCTGTGACACCATGCTATGACCAGCAGGTAGTGGACCCACTGGGCTACTCCACTGGTTTGGCTTAGGGCCACCTCTAAGGGCGTTATCTAAGTAGCTTCTTTAGTCTTCACCATTTAACACCTTGACAGGAATCTGGTGTTTGCTGCGGAGGGACTACCAGGTCGCTACCTCTTGAGGTGGTCCCGGTAGAGTAAATGCTGGCCAAACAGACTAGAAACAGACACTGGCAGATGGTACCTTGAAGGATGGAAGCTGATAGCAGGTCACAGGTGGATAGCGGATAGCTGGACACAAGCAGGCAGCGGGTAACTGGACATAGGCAGATAGCGGGTAGCTGGACACAGGCAGGTTTTGTGTAGCCTAACACCGGCAGACAGCAGATCTAAATAGCGGACTGGATACAGGCTGGTAGTTGATAACCGGATACAGGTTCACCACAGATAGCAATAGCGGAATGGATACAGGCTAGTAATGGATAACCAGATACAGGTTGACCACATATATCACTAGCATACTGGACACAGGCTGGTAAAGGATAACTGGATACTGGCTGACAACAGATCGCAATAGCGGGCTGGAATCGGATGCAAACAGGAACCTTCCTAGGATAATACTAGGTTGTTCCAATGTTGCTCAGGCACCAGGTGGATAGTGGACATGCCTTATATAGACCTGGGGGCAATAGGGATTGTAAGGATATGTTCACACGCAGTGGTTTCAGACGTAATTCGGATGTTTTACGCCTCGAATTATGCCTGAAAAAACGCCCCTAATACGCCTACAAATATCTGCCCATTGCATTCAATGGGAATTATGATGTTCTGTTCCCACGAGCCTTTATTTTACACTTCGCTGTCAAAAAATGGAGAGTAAAAATACGCTCCGCAAAAAGAAGTAGCATGTCACTTCTTGAGGCGTTTTTTGGATCTGATTTTCCATTGAATACTATGAAAACGCCTCAAAAAACGTCTGAAAAGAAGCCTCAAAAGAAGCTCCAAATTTCCTTCTCAGCTTCAAAAACGCCCGAAAATCAGAGATTGTTTTCTCTGAAGTCAGCTCCGTATTTTTCAGACGTTTTATGCGTGTGAACACGGCAGCATCCGTAACGGCTGAAATTACGGGGATGTTTTCAGGAGAAAACATCCCCGTAATTTCAGCCGTAACGGCATGTGCAGGCGCTTGAACGCTGCGTCCATTACGGACGTAATTGGCGCAGCTTTTCATTGGAGTCAATGAATAACGGCTCCAATTACGCCCCAAGAAGTGACAGGTCACTTTTTTGACGCGGGCGTCTATTTACGCGCCATCTTTTGACAGCGGCGCGTAAATATACGCCTCGTGTGAACAGACAAACGTCAGCCCATTGCTTTCAATGGGCAGATGTTTGTCAACGCTATCGAGGCACATTTTTGGACGTAATTCGGGTGTTAATACGCCCGAATTACGTCCGTAAATAGGCCGTGTGAACATACCCTAAGAGTGTTTTTTTTTAAATTAGCAATGACTGGCCCTTAAAGAGACACCCAGCGCGTGCACTACAGTGAGGACGTGAGCGGACGACAACAGAAGATGCTGCGGGGCCTGGGAGAGAGGCAGGCCACTGGAGTAGGGCATGAGACCCGGCAGCAGGGACAGCCGATAGGAGCGAGACCCATTGCCGGTGCGCCAACCACCGGGGGAATTTTTAGCCCTAGTTAACAGGTGGTCGTAATCACTGACTACCAATGAACTGCGGGCACTGACGTGGTGATGTGGCTGGTGCTTAACACACCGGTACAGCGCTTCTGACCGACACAGCGTCCATCTATAAGTAAGTTGTCATCCCTTGTCATTTAAGCACTGTTAATACAATTTTTACATGGAAAACCCCTTTAACCCCTTCCCGCCGCAGCCCTTTTTCAGATTTTCATTTTAGTTTCTTCCTCCCCACATTCCAAAAGCCATAACGTCTTTATTTTTCCATCGATATAGTACTATGAGGGCTTGATTTTTGTGGGACGAGTTGTAGTTTTTTGTAGCACCATTTATTTTGCCATATAATGTACTAGGAAACGGGAAAAAAATTATTTGTGGGGTAGAAAATGGAAAAAACTGCGATTCCTCCAAGTGTAAAAAAGAAAATTTATTTTGTGTCGCCAAATTCCGAGAGCCATAACTTTTTTATTTTTCCGTCAATTAAGTGGTATGAGGGTTTATTTTTTGTGGGAGAAGCTGTAGTTTTTAATAATACTATTTTGGTGTACATGCGACTGTTTGATCACTTTTTATTTAATTTTTTTGTGGGAGATTAGGTGACCAAAAAATAGAGATTCTGGCGTTTACAGGTTTTTTTTTACGGCGTTCACCGTGTGGGTTAAATAATGATATATTATAATAGTTCAGAATTTTACGGACGCAAAAAAACAACTTTATTCAACTCATTTTTACTTTTTTTATTAGTCCCCCTAGGAGACTTCAACCAGCGATCATTAGATCTCTTGCACGATATACTGCAATACGAATGTATTGGTTTCTGACAGGCAACTATTAAGGCCTGCCGGAGGCAGCCATAGCAACCATCGCCCCCCCCCCCCCCGCAATTGCGTTGCGGGGGGTGCGATGAGCTGTTAGAGGTGGTCGCCCCCCTCTTTCTAACCATTGAAATGCTGCGGTCGTTATTGACCGCAGCATTTAGCTAGTTAAACGAGCAGGATCGCGCTCGAGCACGATGCCGCTCGTTACTCTGAAGGGTCGACTGTAACAAACAGCCGACACCCGCATCGTAGCATCGTGAGCCCACTCCATATTTCCCCTACCTGACTTTGGCGTATGGATACGTCAAATGTCGGGAAGGGGTTAACCTTCCCATTGAACTTAATGTGAAAAAACTGCAACAAAAATGCAACGACTCCACAGCATACGTAAATTGACATGCTCCGCATTTAAAAAACTGCACTGCTGGTCAATTTATGCACATTTTCTCAGGGGTTTTTTCACGGCATGTGGATGAGATATGTTCAAATCGTATTCACTTTGCTGCTACTGTAAGGGCATAATCAGACGTGGCAGAATTTTTCCCCTGCAAATGTTATTGTAAATTTTTACAGCAATTACACAATGAATCTGCATCCACATTTGCATATTTGACAGGTAATTCAGGTGTTGCGGACATCACAGTGGACTTGCCGCAGATTTCAGCCTCAAAAATGTCTAAGGCAGGCACTGCATTTAAGCTGCCACATACCCTGTGAAACACAGTAACTCGAAACCAAAGAATGGGTATGTATAAGGCAAAAACCAATAAGTCATGGAATAGCTATGTGAATATCCAAAATATATTTTATTTGATTAGAACTCTGTATGCTATGCAGAGGTTAAAAACATTTAAAAACGGCATAGAGAATGCCATGTACAAGTCAATGGGTAGGGGAGACAGACCACCATGATAAGTGGCAAACAAAGTAGTAACTCCCACTCACTCACCTAAACCCCTAGAGCAGACGTTCGAATGCCAAAGATAAAGGAACAAGGACAAAAATGTTGCATCAAAATTAGCATGAGATCAGCATGTCCTGTGTGAGAACCGTTTTAAGGGAGAGGGAGGAAAAGAAAGAGCCCCACGCGTATCGCCAACAAGTGGCTTCCTCAGGGGTTAGTTAATAACTGAGCATGTACTGCCAGATATATAGACGGATAATAGGATATTAGTTAGTGCACAGGTGTGCACTCTAGGTCGCATGGACCCTCCCTCCTGATTAGAGCAAAAAAATGCAATGAACAAACAGTCCTCCGTTCGTGCGCAGTGTGCACGCGCCAGAGCCGACACTATGTGCACCTGGCGGCGGCACGCACAGTGCGCACGGAGGGATGGTCAGCGCCATTGAAATCAATGGCAAAAGATCACTGCTAAGGCGCACGCGTCGGGACCGCGACCATGGCAACATGACGTGGAAACCCGCGCGTGCGCAGAACCAGCTCAAACTGAGCTCTGCATTGCAAAGGCTGAAATCTGCAGTGAAAATTCTCTGCTTCTCCGCCAGCGTATTTTCCGCAACGGCTCTTTCCGCAATGTCTGCACTAAGTTACCTAAAAAAGTATAGAAACCAATAGCTGCTGTGGTTTCTAACTGTGGACTGTTCGCAGCGGAATTCAACAGCAATTTCACCACGTCTGAACATGCCCTAATACACTGCAGATTTTCTGCAATTAAATTTGTGGTGGAAAATCCACCAAATGTACACATACGCTTGCTATGAGTGAACCCTTTGAAAAAATTCACTTTTAGGAATCCCCTCTTCCATTTACGCCTCAAAAAAACCTTGGTATAGTTTCAAGCATAAAGCATTCTATTATCTAAGATTTGTTTACTGCTTTGTTAATAATTTTGCCATCTCTACTTTAAGGGTAAAATCGCACACAGAGTTTTGATGCAGTTTTTTGGTGCAGTTTTTTGGTGCAGTTTTTTTTACCAAAGCCAGAAGTGGATCTAAAGGAAGTAAAAGGTGTATAGAATTCTTTGTTGTCCACTCCTGTGTTTGTCTCAAAAAATTTAGCCAAAGATTGCATCAAAACTCTGTGTGTGTTCCTGGCCTAAAGAGAATGTGTCATCAGAAATTAGCTTATTGTTAAAATCAAGTTTTTATGTTGCAGTTTTCACACTGGCCACTGAGTCTTACAATAGACTGCCACTTCCTGTTCTATAGAGATCACTTCTCAGCAGTCATCTCCCCTGCAGGATGGATGACAATAGTTACATAGTTGATAAGGTTGAAAAAGAAACATGTCCATCAAGTCCAACCTATAATCCTACCGTGTTAATCCAGAGGAAGGCAAATCCCCCATGAGGTTGATGCCAATTTCCTCATTAGGGGATACTCTAAATATGGATATCAGAATAAATCTCTGGATCAACATCCCATCTTCAGAATCTTGTACTCCTGTAATATTATATTTTTAAGAAAGGCATCAAGTCCCTTCTAGAACTTGTTCAAAGAATCACCAATCACAACATCCTGTGGCAGAGAGTTCCACAGTCTCGCTGCTCTCACAGTAAAGAATCCCCATCTGCGATGTTGATGAAACTTTTTCTCCTCTAGACGTATAAAAGGTTTAACCTATATATAGATAACACATAATCCACCCTTGAGAAAAGATGATGGACACAGTTCCCCTCCTATCCATTCGTGCACAATGACCTCTGCACAGGTCAAAGAGCATGCATAGAAATGTCTCCTATAGAAATCAATGGTCCAGACTATTGTCTCTTAGGGTCCATGTGACTGCTGTAAAGCTTTTAACAGCAATTTTGGCAAGATGGTTGCCCCCCATAATCATGAACAGGAAATAGAATTAAAAAAATCTACAATAAGTTGTCATCACTTGTCATTTAAGCACTGTTAATAAAATTTTTACACAGAAAACCCCTTTAACCTTCCCATTGAACTCAATGGGGAAAAACCGCAACAAAAATGCAACAGCATAAATTGACATTAGAATTTTACTAGAATTTTTTTTCAGGACTAGATCCTTAAGAGAGAAGTGTAATTTAAACCTTCTGCCAGGCTTAGACTATTGAAAATTCGCTGTAATATCCACATCAAAACTGCTTGTTATAAATCCGTTATAAATCCGCAGCAGATTAGAACATGTTTTAGATTTACGAATCTGCACCATGCTCTCAAACCCATCAGAATGAGATTTCATCCACATGCCTTGTACTGTAATTTCTTTTTACATTTTTATTTTTTTAAAAATCTTTTTATTCATAGAAAAAGAAGCAAACAAATAAAACAATGTACAATGGAAAGTGATAAGTAGTCTTGTGTGCAGACTATCAATCCGGAATCTAATACAGACTATGCAAAGACATTATAACATAAAAGCATTAATACAATATAATAAAAACAGTGGGGAATGAAGGTGAATAAGGGAAAAAGGTGGGATTGGTGGGGAAGAGGTCCAGTGGAAGAGTGGTAAGGTCGTATGTGTGAGGTTAAGAACCTATCCATAGAGTCAGGTCAGTCCAATAAATAATACAAGTCGTCAGTCAGATGAAATGCGTGTGAAAGAGCATGGCATGGCATTTGTCTAAGGTAAGGTAGAGCCAGGCAGTTCTTAGTTGGAGTTCGGAGTCAAAGAGCGGAAATCTCTCCAATGTTGCCATAGTGTAAGTAATTTCTCATGGGTGCCTAATTCCCAACTGGCAACCAGTTCTTCCAGACAATATAGTTGTTCTACCTTATCAAACCACATGGCCATTGAGTGGGCTTCTGTGAATTTCTAATTTATTGGAGTGAGCAGTTTAGCTGCTGTGAGGAGTTAGGTAACCAAGTCATTACTTTTTGGGAAGAATGGAGGAGAAGGGGACCAGAGGAGAATCAGGGCTTGTGTGAAGTTGAGCATTTTCCCGCAGATCTCACAGATTGTTAGATCGATATCCGACCAAAATGATTGGATCTGAGAACATGGCAACCAGATATGGGAACGCATGCCTGGTTGTGATTGACAGCGCCATAAGGTATTATCAGAAAAAAGTCCATGTTTAAACAAGAACACTTGAGGTCTTTACAAGAGAAGAGTTTAAAGGAGTTCTCCTGTCTCCTCACACAACAAAATAATCCATGAGAGTGGGACATGAAGTAGGAAGATTCTTGCTGAATGAAGGTGGTCTACAATTCCTTTTCCCATTCTAGGAGGCATTTAGGTTTATCTGGTGTTTCTACAGATAAAAGAGAGTTATGGGATCTGTAGAGGAGTTTAGATGGCAGTTTTGGAAGAAGAGACATTTCCAACTCTTGCGCGCCGCGGAAGGTAGGAGATTTGCTACTGAACCTAAGACAGATGGCAGAGAAATCTTGCAAGTGCATAGCCGGCATCCTTGAAGCTGCCAACAAATCTGCATTGGTGTGAAACAAAGGATAATCTGGGTGGTAGATATTTTATACAGGTCTCTAAAAGGCATATATGAGGGGGTCGAATGAATTTATTTTCCAAAAAACTGGTATAAAGCTGATTGACATTAAAGAAGGAAAACTGAGCTTGTCTGTCTGCTTGCTGAGCAGGGCAAGAATGTGGACAGTTGCGGTCATGAGCGGGCTCAATTTATTAGAGGGGGTAGGTGGTACATCAGATTTTCAGAGAAGGATACGATTATCTAAGCCAAGTAGCTACAATTTAATTTCTATGTGAGGTGGCAGTTGAGAGTGGGTATTAGAGACCAGACTACCCTTTTTTTCTAGGTGATTTGCTTTATAGTATTTGTCTAGATCAGGAAGGGAGAATCAGACTTAGGCTATTTTGCATTTTAGTTGTTGGTAGGAGATATTGGCTGCTTTACTATTTTAGAGGAATTTGGTGAAAAGTCTTTTAATTTTATGAAAAAGACCAATGGTACATCTACGGGCATGAACTGGTATGGTCTGCAATAGATTTAGGAATCGGGGAACTACTTAGGTTTTAACATAATTTGTCCTGTTAATCCAAGAGACAAAGGGGAGAAAGATTTTGGTCAGAAAATAACAAGCTTTGGAGAATTGGGGAGCATAATTTTTCTCACACAGTGAGTTCAGGACTGGTGTAATATATGTTCCAAAGTATTTGATCGTGTCCACCATCCATAAGAAAGGGGAGTCCATATGCTGAGATGTTGATGACCTCTGATTTGTTAGTTTATTTTAAAATCTGACACTTGACCATATTGGTTAAATATATAGAGTAATTTCTGCATTTCTTTTTAGATTTTTGATGTAGACTTTGCAGAACGGAAATGATGATTTTCTGCACCATTTTTGCAGCGTTACTGCAGCATAATCTGCACATGTTTTGTATGGATTTTGCTGCAAGTTTCACCTCTACTACATTGAAAAGGATGAAATCTGCAGCCTGCTCTGATTTTCGTCCACAAAATGAGCCGCATCATGTTAATGAGATTTGTTCAAATCTTATCCACATGGCTGGGACTGTAATCTGCTGCGGATTTTCTGAACAGATATTCTACATGGAAAACCCTCAGCATTTCTTTCTATGCACACTGCTTAAAAAAAAACAAAAAAACATATAATGGGTTTAGTTTTGAAAGTTCACTTTGTTATAGGATTTTTTCCAGGCTGTATCAGTGACACTGTATAGGCTTAAGATGTTAAAATGATAAAAACACCTTATCGTTTTTCGTCTTTGGTTTAAAGAGGCTCTGTCACCAGCTTTTGCAACCCCTATCTCCTATTGCAGCAGATCGGCGCTGCAATGTAGATAAGAGTAAAGTTTTTTTTTTTTAGATCACGCTGTGACGTCACTTCCCCAGGTCCTGCATCGTGTCGGACGAGCGAGGACACATCGGCACCAGAGGCTACATTTGATTCTGCAGCAGCATCAGCGTTTGCAGGTAAGTCGATGTAGCTACTTACCTGCAAACGCTGATGCTGCTGCTGAATCAACTGTAGCATCTGGTGCCGATGTGTCCTCGCTCGTCCGACACGATGCAGGACCTGGGGCAGGAAGTGAGTGACGACACAGCGTGATCTCTCGAGAACACGCTGTGTCTGTGCACTGCCAGAAGCTGGGCGTTGTGAAGAGAAGTGGATGATGCCGATTCGTCAGCATCATACACTTCTATTCACAACGCCCAGCTAGTAAAATAAGTAAAAACGCCTAGATGTACACACACAATACACGCCCACTTGTACATAACTTTAAACACGCCCAGTTGTACTTTAGAAAGCCTCATTTGCATAAATATAAAAATGGTCATAACTTGGCCAAAAATGCTCGTTTATAGAAAAAAAAAACTTTACTTTTATATACATTGCAGCGCCGATCTGCTGCAATAGGAGATAGGGGTTGCAAAATCTGGTGACAGAGCCTCTTTAAAGAAAAATGCGACAGGTTGACCCCAGAAGAAAACAGCTGTCCGTCCTGGCGACATTTTATTCAACGAAGACTGGACCGCAGAATCTGTGTAGCTTGGACAACATGTTAATTTCAAAACAAAGGAACCGAGATCCAAGAATGCAGCAGAATCAGTAAGATGAGTTTATTGAAATTCTTACTATTTTCACATTTTTAGCCTATACAGCCTCATTATAGCAACAAACACAATCCATTTAATACTGAAGAGTGATTTGCAGTCTTTATATATATCACAAATGATCTCTTTTGCCTTTTATCCACATCATCACCTGGAGCATGGCAGTGAAAATGGTGGCCATATGGGAATATTTCTGTGATTTATATTTATTTTTTAACAAGCCTTTTTCGCTTCATATACTATAGTAAACCTTTTTCAGATTATTCATTTAATGTAACCAGCTGAACCATTCCTTGCTCTTAGATTTCCTTTTGGAATGAGTACTCAGAGCTTCTTCTTGCTTAAACAGTTTTATAGCAATTTTGTTCCTATTCATAGAAGAACACTAATAAAAGACATTTATAGTATAATATAATGAAGGTTAAACCCATAAAGCATGGGTAAACGCATGGCATTTAAGACCTTTCGCATTAAAAATATTTATGCTGCTCTTTTTTCAAAATCCAGCCACATTAGTAACAAAAGACATAGCGTTCACCAATAAGACTGCAATGCCACCTACTTGCTGAGGGCTGATGTGTGGAATTGCAATCTCAAAATTATCAGCTTCCAAAAGAGACACATTGTTAGATAACTGCCTCTACTTAAAGCACACATATAACCCAGAGACAGAAAGAGAGAAAGGGATGCTACAAATAGACATAAACAATGCAAAATTACAATTTAGTGACTAGTATACAATAAACACAAGACCTTTGATTTTGGCAAAAAAAATTAATATATATATATTTTTTTCTGCATCTATGTGTAAAACTCTCCAGCTTATCTGTACCTGCACTCTTAACTAGCCATACATCCCAATTCACCTAGACTTTATTAAACCATACAAAGAGCCTCTCTATCTCTCTAGAGGTCCCAGCGTGTCTGTGCATTACATGGATTTCAACGGGCACCATATTAAACTTAATTTCCCCTGTGGTGGTGATGTAGGGGAAACATTAACACTTGCTGCCAGGTTCACCCACAAATTACAGTTGATTGCTGGAGGCTCCAGCAGCATGAAAAACTTTTGGGAAAATCTAACTAAAAGGATTCTGCAAAGTGGACAACCCCTTTAATGTCATAAGCTATGCATGAATGTATTTAGGAATATTCTCTGAATAACACCCACTTAAAGGGAGTCTGTCACCAGGAATGTACCTATCAAACTAGCATCAGGGAATTATAGAGAAGGCTAACGTTTATTACCTTTTCCACATGGGTGCCTCCTTTGCAGAGAAAATTGTTTTATTCAGTATATGCAAATGAGCATTTTGGAGCAACGAGGGCATCACCGTTGCTCCAAAATGTTAAAGAGGCTCTGTCACCAGATTTTGCAGCCCCTATCTGCTATTGCAGCAGATCGGCGCTGCAATGTAGATTACAGTAACGTTTTTATTTTTAAAAAACGAGCATTTTTGGCCAAGATATGACCATTTTCGTATTTATGCAAATGAGGCTTGCAAAAGTACAACTGGGCGTGTTGAAAAGTAAAAGTACAACTGGGCGTGTATTATGTGCGTACATCGGGGCGTGTTTACTACTTTTACTAGCTGGGCTTTCTGATGAGAAGTATCATCCACTTCTCTTCAGAACGCCCAGCTTCTGGCAGTGCAGATCTGTGACGTCACTCACAGGTCCTGCATCGTGTCGGCACCAGAGGCTACAGTTGATTCTACAGCAGCATCAGCGTTTGCAGGTAAGTAGCTACATCGACTTACCTGCAAACGCCGATGCTGCTGCAGAATCATCTGTAGCCTCTGGTGCCGACACGATGCAGGACCTGTGAGTGACGTCACAGATCTGCACTGCCAGAAGCTGGGCGTTGTGAAGAGAAGTGGATGATACTTCTATACACAACGCCCAGCTAGTAAAAGTAGTAAACACGCCCCGATGTACGCACATAATACACGCCCAGTTGTACTTTTACTTTTCAACACGCCCAGTTGTACTTTTGCAAGCCTCATTTGCATAAATACGAAAATGGTCATAACTTGGCCAAAAATGCTCGTTTTTTAAAAATAAAAACGTTACTGTAATCTACATTGCAGCGCCTATCTGCTGCAATAGCAGATAGGGGCTGCAAAATCTGGTGACAGAGCCTCTTTAAGTCTTCTTTTCCCAGTACAACCCCTCCCCCTTCTTTCATTGATTGACAGGGGCCAGGCAGTCTAATAGACTAATTCACGCCTGGCCCCATAATCTCCTGATCGCGCGCGGATCTGCTTCATAATCAGTGCATGCGCATTACACCCTTGACGTATCACTGGCCTAATCGGCAGTACTGCACATGCTATGAAGACTATGAAGCAGAGCTACATGTGTGTTCAGGAGACTACACAGTCATGCATGACCCCGTAGCACCGCAGCCCAGTGGTTAGCACTGTTGCCTTGCAGCACTGTAGTCCTGGGCTCAAATCCAACCAAGGACACAAATCTGCATGGAGTTTGTTGTATTTTCTCCCCATGTTTGCATGGGTTTCCTCCCACAACCACATACCAAGAGGGAATTTAGAATGTGAGCCCTAATGGGGACAGTAAGTGTGGAGCTCTGTACAGCGCTGCAGAATATGTTGGCACTATATAAGCAACAGAAATAAATAAACAATTAGAGACCTGATAGAAGGTAATATAACTGCAGAATCAGGCTACACGAGGCTTGCTTTTTCCTGTTACCATGGAGATGCATACGTTTACATAGGAGCTGCAGAGACCAAACAATAGGAAATGTTTGATTAATAACTTTTTGCACAGTTGCTTCTATTTTTAATGTTAGATGCAATGGAGCAATTAAAAAAAAAATTTGGTTTTCAAAGCTGGTCCTAGATTTTAACACCAACTATTGCCATTTTATTGCCATATGTAAGGAAATGGCCGGACACAACATGGAATGGTTGGGGGAGGCAGACATGACCAGGGTTGCAGTCAAGGAAGGAAGGGGTCAAAAGTTCAGGTGTAGAGAGGGAGGAGGGAAAAGGGGGTGGCCTTGAGGGGGCGAGGTTATGGAGGGCATATAAGGGGTGAGCTCCGGGTTTGCGCCATTCCTATGGGAAAAAACGGCTATCCCTTGTCCCGCCCTCCCTCCCTTATGTTATGTATTATGTTTTTCACTTTATGGATTTCGGTATTGCTGGTGTTTTTTCTTTTACAGGGGACGGCTGTTGGTGACCTGTAAAGGTGGAGTCACGGTGGCGTTGTGGCGGATTGGGGGCCCTTGGAGTTGGTGGTAATTTGAAGTGGGGGATTCATTAGAGGTATGGCCCCTAACAAGTAGATAATTGCTCATGGGTATGGGCGTATTCTGGCCTCCTGCTGGGTGGTGTCCCGGGGAGTGGTTTTTCATACTTGGCAAGCCAACTGCTGATTAGAAAAGTGCCCCTGAGCCTGTGGGAGACGGCTGGGGGTAAGTAGCTATACAGGTGGGCAGTTTGGCGCCAAAGTTTTGTAGCTCCAAGGACTTTCCTTTCCTAGTGATGTTATTTATAAAGATCTGTTGTATGTTCATGTAAATATGTTAATAAAATGGCTGCTGTGGCCGAATTTTTCCAACCCACTGTCTCGTGTGTTTTACTTGGAGGGGTAATGGAATAAGGTGGGGCCATGGGGTTAAATGGGGTTTGACCAAAAAAAAGGAGGAGGTTAGGTAGAAAGTAGTTTAGAAGTGAACGAGCTCTGTAATCCCGTGGTCATGTGCTTCTCCCATTTTTTGTCATGATATTAGTGCAATCAAAATATTACTAACCTTGTTATGCAAAGAACTACAACGCAGATTATGGCAATCTGAATGGTACCAATCACTGCTGCTATTAAGACATACTGGAAACGTACAGGGCCTGGAACTACGTATAATACATTAAAGTCCTTCTTTTCACACTTCGATCCACTGTATCCTGCATCACATCTACAAAGAAAAACACAACTATTAGCAAATACATTCATACTATTCACAGGAAATATGCTTTGTTATTTATAATACAAACATACAATGATATTTGTTTTTATTTATTTGCAGGATTAATAGCTGGACTGTTTGTAATAATTTAGGAAATTGCTTTTAAAATATTTTTTATTGTAAGGGTATGTTCACACGCAGTGTTGAAAACGTCTAAGACGTTTTTTGTGCCACTCGCAATTTTCGCTGCATTTTTTACGGCCGTTTTTGGAGCTTTTTTTCAATGGAGTCTATGGAAAATGGTTCCAAAAACGTCCTGCATATCTTTTTCGCGGCCGTTTATTTACGCGTAAAAAAAACGCAGTGAAAAACGCTCCGTCGGAACAGAACGCCGTTTTCCCATTGAAATCAATGGACAGATGTTTGGAGGCATTCTGCTTCCGATTTTTCGGCCCTTTTTTCGGGCATTTACTGCAAATAGGCCGTGTGAACATACCCTAAGGCTTTTGGGATAGGTGTCATTCTATAATCATGACCTATATGAAAATATAAAAAGATGCTGCATACTGTAGCGACCTTTAGAAAAAAAAAAGTGATCATGTTCAGTTTGCATTCAGAGAGCATTGAGCACCTGATTTAAGGAGCTTGTCAAGGATTCTGGACAGATCATGTTATAGCCTGTAAACTGCAGCATATGAACAGTCGACCCAGGGGCATAGCTAGGAAAGACTAGAAAACTTATGACTGGGCTCCCCCTCTCCCACTAGATAGTACCACACACCCACCTCTTTGTAGATAGTGCCACACACCCACCCCCTTGTAGATAGTGCCACAAACCAACCCCCTTGTAGATAGTGCCACACAACCCTCGTTATAGATTGTGCCATACAGACCCCCTTTGCAGATAGTGTCACACACCCCCTCCTTGCACATGGTGCCACACAGCCCCCTTGTAGATAGTTCTCCCAAACAAAAATAAAAAAAATTGTACTTACCTCGTTTCGTTCTCACGACGAACAGAGCTTGACCACAGCCTCCTCAGCAGCCTATGAGATGCCGAGATGGAATCCTTGCATAGGCCAGTACAATCCAGTAATGTCATTGCGCCGACCTGCGCAAGGATACTGTCCCAGCGCCTTGTAGGCTGCAGACTTAACGTGGCCTCTAGCCTAGTGCGTGGAAGTGCAGGGAGCTATCTCCCTGCTCCGTCAAAGTATTCAATTGCATCTGCGTCCTAAGGTTGCAGATACAAGTGAATGTGGCAGTCGCCCGGGGCTCCAGATGGCTTGTGCTAGCGGCTCATAAATGTTATGAACCAGGCCGGGCGGCACGGGCCTTCTCATGCCGCGGGCCCCATAGCAGCCGCTATGGCTGCTATAGCGGTAGTTCCGCCACCGAGGGACCTAATGTTACCATGGACTGCTGGACGCAATATCTTCATCAAGTCAAACAGGTTTGCTGCAGGGGTAAATCAATGAGTAAGTCTCTTCTATTGTCAGTTGCTGTTATTTTATTTTATTCATGTGATCCCAGAAAGTAAAGCTGTTGGGACTCCTTGGTTCAGCTCAATGGATCTCAACTGATCAATGATTTTTTAAGGATGCTGTTGCTGTTGGTACAGTAGAGATCTAAGGGATTCCCTTCTATCTCTTCAGTGAGAAATTGGGTCAAAATGAAGTAGACCATATAGTATAATTATTATTATTATCATTATTAGCAACTTGATTTTTAGAAGTTATACAGAACTAATAAAGCTTTCCATTTAATTGTATTGAATTTTGTTCTATATAATATTTGTTTGGATCATAGTTTCACAAATAAACAAGGATAAGTGCAATACACTCAGTAGAATAATGCAAATGTTAATTCTGTAGTTTTAACCTTACTGTATGCTTTTGTTTCATGAAGTAGATTTCATAGCAGTAATTAAATTATATCCATATTTGCTTTCCTCCTTCAATTATTAAGAAAACACAAGATCAGTTTGAAAGGATCTTTTCTATAAAAACTTACTGCCCTTGAAACTGCCAAAACAGAAATGACATTGATTGGATGTCATAATGGCAGCCAAGTTCCTGTGCATTGTGAGACATTACCACAGATATAGAAAAGCCTAAGGTTTTTAATCTTCCTGAATGCAATCTGCCTGAAACAAATGGAGGCATCATAAATCATTTTTGTTAATTTGAACATTTAATTTCCCAGCTGGGAAATTGAAGGTAGGAGGGCATAGGAGTCTTATTTGTTTTTAACTTGGTTTTCACATTTTAATGAAAAAAATTCTATCCAGCTATAGTGTATTAAGACGAGTGACTATGTACTAAACGCACATGATGTATATAAGCTAAACAGATAGAGAAACATGGGTCCTGAATGTAGAAAATTTCATATTGAGAAGAAATTTAAACCTGCAAATGCTTAGCGTTGTGAAACAAAATGAAATTTAAAAAAATGTGGAAATGTTTTACTTTTTTTCTTTTTTTTTTAAATAAATCATAATGGTGCACTTGCAAAATTCCACATCAAGATTTATACAAAGAAAAAAATAGCATATATATGCTATACACAATACAACTAAGTAATTTACACACCAAACCCAACCTACCCACCCACCCTTATCCCATATGACAGCAGCGTCCAGGGAGACAGGGCGGAAGGGAGCGCAAGAAAGTAAAATAAAAACAGCTAAAAAACAGTATCCCATTACTAGTCTATCCCATATTTTAGCATAATCATCAAAGAGTCATTATCCACTTGGTTAATCCAAGGATTCCAAATTTTAAAAAAGGGCTATAATTTGCGCCTATGGATGTATGTCAATTTTTAAGGCCAGGCAGTCAATAGCGTTTTTCCAGGCTGCAAAGGAGAGGGTCAATACGTTCTTCCAGTAACTAGTCAGTAATTTCCTTGAAGCAAATAAGATTCTAGAAATCACAATTTTTAGAAAGAAATCGGAGATATCAAGATAAAATCCATAACTAATTCCCAGTATCTTTGTAGTCTAGAGCAACGCCAGAACAGATGAGTGAAACCCCCATATGACAGACCGCACTTATAGCATGTATCTTTTTCATAAAATCCAATTTTATAAAATATACTGGGAGTAGGCTAGGCTTGGTAAAGAAGAACATCTTGTATTTTTCTATCAGATTGACTCAGAGAGGTACAGATGTGGCCAAGTTTATCTTGACTGTGATAACTTGCTGGAGCGTGATATCACACAACAAAAGCCATTGAAAAAGTCAACTTAATGCTTCTTTCCACTGTGTATTTAATGCGTTAAAAGTCGAGATAAAGATGGCTATATCTGTAAGCCTAGTATTGTTTTTTTTAACTTCAGACCACTCGTCAATAGATAGATCAACATCCTGTTTAGGCCACTTGGCATGACGACAATTAGTGTAGATTTTCTCTAAAGGCATCAAAACTTTATAAATGCTAGATATACATTTCCTAGGTGGTAGAGTTACAAGGACATTCTCAAGAATCAATCAGTCATGAGATGTACTCCGTTGTATAAGTTCCTAAAGTTCACACTGCGGTGCACGTCTAAGTTGTAAAGATTTGTAAAAATTCCTTTTGGGAATATAAATTCCTTCTGAATACTCTCAAAAACCCTTCAGCCCAGTAGAGGAAAACATCTAATAAAATATATTGCAGCCCATTAATTACCCATCTACCAGGATTACATAGTTTTTTTTTTAGCTCTTTGTAGCTTTTATTATCAAAGATTGGGGAGAATTTTGAAAAACCTTTTAGGCCTGTGATCTTCCTCTTTTCATCTCACTCCATATAAAATAAATAAAGTGTTGAAAGTAACATTTGCATTGAGAAGATAGCCAGGTATTTCCCCTCCTGATCCTATGCCTCAAGAACAGACCAAAGCTACCCCCTTTCTTACATCTCTCATAATCAATAATCTGGCATAATTGGGTGCAGAAAGAGTAATACTTGAAGTGGGGTACACCAAGACCACCCCAGTCTGATCTGGAATAAAGCTTATCAATTTTTATTCCTATTTTATGGCTATGCCATAGAAGTCCAATAAAAAATAATTCTAAGAGTTTTTAACCATATAGGAGCGTTTTGAAAATAAATACAGAAGTTGAGGTAGAACAACCATTTTTAATAAACTTATATGCCCCATAGCCGAAAGTGAAAGACTCTTCCAGATGTTGATTTTGGTTACATAGGTTGAAAAAAGAGACAGGTATATCAAGTTCAACCTTTCTTTATAAATTACCCTTCATTCATTAGTTGATTAATTATAACCCTCAATCCCATTTGTCAGTAAATAATCATCTAGCTTTTTTTAAATGCTGACATAGTATCTACCATCACTACCACTTGGGGTAGGGCATTCCATAGCTTCACCACTCTAACTGTAAAGAACCCTTTTCTATATTGATGTCTGAAATGTCTTTCTTCCACACGCAATGGATGTCTCTTGGTCCTTTGTAGGCAACTTCTTTATATAAGGCATTAGATTGAGTGATATAAATTCTTCAGGATAGGGAGAAATCACAACACCCAGGTATATAAGGGAGACCAGCCTAAGACCATAACTGTTTTCAATCAGTTGGTTATTCATGGGTAGTATGTTAGATTTCAGCCAGTTTACCGAGACGCTAGAGAAGACTTCTAAAGATCAAGAGGTATACACCATGAATAGGAGCAGGTCATCAGCGTATAATAAAATAAATTCAGAGAAACCTTCCCACTCAAAACCAGATATGTGAGAATTGCGCCTTATCAAAAGAGATAAATTACTAAATTAGGCAAAAGGGGAGATAGTGGACAGCCCTGCCCCTTTCCCCCTCTCTAAACAGAAAAGTGATGACCTGGTCCCATTCACAGAAACGCATGCTAATGTGTTTTTTTTGCAGAATCCTAATCCTTTTAATAAAGGATGGGCCAAAGCCAACCCAAGCCAAACTCTGGAACATAAACTCCTATTTGACGCGTTCATCTTCTATTGATAGAATAGGAAAGTTGATAGAGTCTAAGAATTGATCAAGTTCAGAAGCTGAGTAATCTCGATTCTGCATATAACGTGAACTATATCTACAAAAAATATCTAGAATATTGTCGATATCAGTCTTAATATTTCCTGGCACATCCCTAATTCAAAAAAACACAAAACATCCCTAATTCCCAAGATTTCAGTCTTAGGGCCCTATTACACAGCCCAACGAGGGCCGTGTAAACGAGCGCCGCGCTCGTTTGCTTCTTTCACAAGGAGCTATTATCAGTAATGTATGGCGACAAACACTCATTACTCTAATCGCTCGTCTCCATAAATTTATATAATGTCGTCAGCATGTCTCCCTATTTACACAGGGAGATGTGCTGCCAACAACGAAAATATTTTAGGTTGCATAAACGATACAATCACCGATAAACAAGCATTTGCTCGTTCATCGGATGATTGTTGTCCTGTTTACACAGGGCAATTATCGGGAGTGAGCATTTTATGAACGCTTGTTTGACTGATAATTGGCTGGTGTAAAAGGGCCCTTAGTCTGACTTCTCAGCAACCGGGCAAGGAATCTACCATGTTCTAACCATGATACAGGTCCAATATTATATCCTAAAACCTTGCTCTATGCTCCAAAAATTATTTGTATGTTAAATCAACTGATTGAAATATAGACAGATTATTACCAGAGGGATTAGAGATATAATCAAGCTCACTCTGGGCTAGAAGGTCTAAGGGAGCATTCTCATTTTTACATACAGACATTTTAAGACAAATATTGAAGCGAATAAAACGTCCCCTCACATAAATATTTGTTACATTTACACATTGTATAGAATTAAGGGAATAAAAACATATAATTGGCAAATATATTGTTATTCCTAATCATAAATAAAATCTGACTCATCTAAAATATTTGTAATAACTCAAATGAATTTGACTATGAATGTAAAATGGATTTGAATATGAACCCCCCCTTAGAGGAAACAGATGAATAAGCTAGAGAGGCTGTAGCGTCCATGGCCACGGGCCGTCGGGTTTACTCACCTCCCAACGCTCACAGCCATGGATCTGTGAGCGCTGGTCCCCATCTCCTTCCTAGGAGATGCCAGCGCTCACTTCCGCTCCGGTCTGCTGTGTCCCGCAGGATGTGTGTGCACGCTCTTGCCCAGCCTTAAAGGGCCAGCGCACACACAAAGGAAATCGTCATCATCATCAACTGCCACGATTTCCTGGTCTATAAGAAGGCTCCAGGCCTTCTGATCCTTGCCTGAATGTTGTTAGTTTTCCCAGTCTGTCTTGCAAATGGTCACTTAGTGTTTCCCATTCCAGTTGTTACCCGTGCCTGTATCCTGTGCTGTTCTTGTTCCTGTGCCTATTAGTGTCAGAGTCGCCACATCCTGTGTCATCTGCCACGTCCGGAGGAATTTGCCACATCTGGTGCAACCTGCGGCACCTGTGTCATCCGCCACGTTTGGCGTTACCTGCTGCACCCATCTCCATCTGTACCAGAGCTGCGGCCACTGTCTGGACTATCCAGGTACCCTTGTGCGGGACATTGTATTGCTGGTGTTTCCTGTTGTTTGGCCTGCTGCCTCCCCGCTACGGCGGTATGGCCTAGTTGGTCCACTAACCCGCTACGTGACAGAGGCTGATTTTTAGACCATTTTCTTAAAAGATGTGCTATTTGCCAGGATAATAAAAATTTAAGTTATTGTAAGTCAATATACTGTATGTGTATTCCCTGCACACATGATTTAAGAATCTCCAGTCTATAGTGCTACTTTTCAAACTAGATATTTTATCAAATTTGTTATTAAGAACAGAATTGAGATCTCCAGGTATAATTTCCAACTACGCAATCAAGCATTTCCTGGAAAATATCCCATTGGGATTCATATTATATTCAAAAAAATTTCAATACAGATAACTTGATGTTTAAATGGGGTTTTCTAAAACCACTTATTTCCATATTCCCTATTAGGGAATATTAACGTTATAGAGGGGGTCCCCCTCTCAGTACCCCTCTCTAACAGCCAGAATGGAAAACCACCAACAAGAAAACTTCTAGTACTCAGACATACCTGACCTGTATTTAAATGGCTGACATGTAACACTACATTTTCCCTGCAGAGGCTGATAAAAATGTATGTCTGGCTGCAACCTCAAAAGTCTTACCCTTTTGAAGAAGGGCTCTTATAGTGGGACAACCCCTCTAATGATCTTTTAACAAAAATCATAAAACCCAACTTTTTCATGTGTGGTTTGTAAACTAAAATCCATTCTTACCCAGCATCTTTTTAATTCATTTAGCTCTGAATTTGATAAATCTGAGGTCTGAAGGGGCGCTAAATTAGTCTTGATACTCTTTTAAATGTTTTAGGATTGTATATGTACACATAGGATTTAAAATACCTCTAACTTTCCACAGTGTCGCCTTAAATGAGATTAAACTCACCAAGGTATTAAAAAAAATGTTAAAATTGTGTTGCATGCTTTTCAATGTTCGCTCTTGGAGATCCATATATATATATATATATATATATATATATGTATATATATATATGTATATATATATGGATAGTGACACCAGGGGCTCCTCCAGGAGCGGAATCACCGGTAGAGCATCAGCAAATTTTTTTTAGCTAAAGCTATGTCTTATTGGAAAAAAATAACATTTTTCATTTTCACTTCCCAATTCTAATAAAAACTATGGAACACCTGTGGGGTCAAAATGTTCACAACACCCCTAGATTAATTCCTTGTGGGCGCAGTTTACAAAATGGGGTATTTTTGAGGTGTTTCCTTGGTTTTGGTATCACAAGACCTCTTCTAACCTAACAAGGAGCCTAAAATATATTCTAATAAAAAGAAGGCCCCAAAATCCACTTTGCTTTTGAGGCCCGTATTTCAGTCCATTACCACACTAGGGCCACATCTGGGATATTTCTAAAACCTGCAGAATCTGTGCAAAACGAAAAACATCCGAAAAATCGGAAGCAGAACGCCTCCAAACATCTGCCCATTGATTTCAATGGGAAATACGGCGTTCTGTTCCGACGGGCCTTTTTTTTATACGCCCGTTTTTAATAACAGCCGCGTAAAAAAAATGCCCGCGAAAAAGAAGTGCATGTCATTGACTCTATAGAAAAACAGCTCCAAAAAAGACCGTAAAAAACGCAGTGAAAAACGAGAGTTTGCTTAAAAAATGGCTGAAAATCAGGAGCTATTTTCCCTTGAAAACAGCTCCATATTTTCAGACATTTTTTGCTAAGCGTGTGAACATACACTTAGGGGTGTTCCGAATGGGAGTTTTTTTATGCCTCATTTTCCAAAAACGGCACGTAAGAAGACGCCTGCGAAAAAGAAGTGCATGTCACTTCTTGGGATGTTTTTGGAGCCGTTTTTCATTGACTCTATAGAAAAAAACAATCGCGAGTGGCTTAAAAAACATCTGAAAATCAGGAGCTGTTTTCCCTTGAAAACAGCTCCGTATTTTGAGACTTTTTGATTTTGTGTGTGCGCATACCCAAAGTGACACGTCAGATTTGAAAAATGGGGCTCTGTCAGTATGTCCAAAAGTGTCTGTGGAGGGAAGGGATTAAAGAAAAAGTTAGTGGCGAACTCCCTCTGATCGCTTTACAGGGTGTCCCTGTGATATGATCGGTTCATACCTTTTATGGAAGGACAGTCCAGGGTCCATTAAAGGGCCACAGGGCTGTCTGAACATATTTCCTGTTGTTAGGGCATATTTAGATAACCAGGCTAATGTACTAGCATATGGACACAGTTTATGCCACTAATGTTAAAAAAAAATAAAAAAATGTTTTTACATTAAATAATCTTTATTAAATATAAGTCTCAAAACATAAAATAATAAACACATATTTGGTATGTCACACCCTAACAACCTGCACAATAAATGTATTGTATCCATTATGATAATCAGTGTATGCTGTTAAAATATGTAGTGAAAGTGCTTTTTCTTCTGCATTTTTGCAACAAAAAAAAAATATGGATAGAAATTAAACGCTAATGTACCATTGTATGCACTAAAATATGACACATACATAAAGTACAACTTGTCCCGCAAATAACGTTTCATACAGCTATGTTGAACATAAGAGGATGCAAAGAGGAAAAATTAAAAATTGTTCTGCTTCTAAGGGTAGGAACACACAGCGTCTTCAGGGCGGATATGCTGCGTCAAGCTGTACAGCATATCCGCCCTGAAAACCGCAGGGAATGCCATCCGAAAAAATGCACCACATTGTGGTTAGTTTTTCCAACTGAATTTCCACAGCGTAAAGCAGAACCTGAAAAATTAAAAATAAATTTCATACTTACCCCCTCCCTCTTCTCTGTGCATAATCCAGCCTCCTGAGATGACATTGCAGGCCGAACTGGAGAAGAAGCAAGGGACTCTGGGTAAGTGGAAACACTTTTCACTTTTTTTTTCGTACTTGCGATATTAGCGACGGAATTGCGGTGATTCCGCTGCAAATGTCGCAACAGCACCTCATGATTTCAATGCGGAAAACCCGCAATAGAAGAGCTGCGATTCCACAGATTTAATTGACATGCCGCGGCTGAAGAAACCACACCACAGGTCAACTTATGTGTGTTTTTATCAGCCGCTTTTTTCCTCTGTGTGGGGACGAGTGTTGTTAAAGTCTCACACACACTGCTGCTACTGTAATACGCTGCAGATTTTCAGCAATTAATCTGTTGCGGTGTGTTCCTACCCTTCGGGCACAGTTTTTCTGCTCCTTAAGGGATTAATAAGCCTATGTCTGCGCAGAGGGGTTAGTTCCCGCATCCAGACGTACTATTGCGGAGTAGTTCCCGGAGCACACTGTCCTAACAGCTGATACTCCAGCCTTGCCGGTCAGCGGACCATCGCCGCTGATTTCGGCAATTAACCCCATAAATGCGGCGACGGATTGCGGTCGCCGCATTTAAGTGGTTTGAAGCACATCGGCAGCCCCCACGAAGTGATCGTGGGGGCTACCGATGCTTGTCGTGGCAATCGGAGGTCAGACAATGACCTCCGGGTTGCCATGTACGGAAGCCTCGGAGGAGCAGCCTCCTGCCGCTCCTCCGAGACTTCCTGTCAGTGTGACTGTCACGTCACAATGACAGTTGGAGTGCATTACACTACGTGTGTAGTGTAATGTACTCCAGCAGCGATCAAAGCTGCAAGTCTAAGTGTCCCCTAGTGGGACAAGTGAAAAAAGTAAAAAAAAAGATAATAAAAATGTTTTAAAAAAGTGTAAAAATAAAAGTTAGAAGTTATATAAACAAACACTTCATTTTTTTCCTATAATAAGACTTTCATTATAGGAAAAAAATTAACACGTTAAAAAAAGTACACATATCTGGTATTACCGCATTCGTAACGACCCCAACTATAAAACTATAATATTATTTTTCCCGCACGATGGACACGCCAAAAAAAATCAATAAAAAACGACACCAGAATCGCTATTTTTTGGTCACCACCCCTCCAAAAATAGAGAATAAAAAGTGATCAAAAAGTCGCATGTACCCGAAAATAATACCGATAAAAACTACAACCCGTCCCGCAAAAAACAAGCCCTTACACCGCTTTTTTGACTGAAAAATAAAAAAGTTACGGCTCTCAGAATATGGTGACAGAAAATAAATTATTTTATAAAAAAGAGATTTTATTGCGCAAATGCTGCAAAACATAAAAAAAAACTATATACATATGGTATCGCCGTAATCGTACCGACCCGCAGAATAAAATATAATGGTCATTTATAGTGCACGGTGAACGCCGCAAAAATTAAAACTAAAAAACATTGTCAGAAGTGATGGTTTTTGGTCACCTTGCTTGCAAAAAAATTTAATAAAAAGTGATCCAAAAAATTGCATGTACCCCAAAATGGTACCAATGAAAAGTACAGATTGTCCCGCAACAAATAAGCCCTCACCCAGCTCCAGGGGTGAAAAAATAAAGAAGTTCTGGCTCTCAGAATATGGCGATGCAAAATGTGCAGTGTTTTCTAAAAGCGGGTAACATCAGACACCATTTATCAGTGCGACATCGGCCACATATCTATGAATTATTATTTATTTACCCCATTTTTATACCCTCTTATTATGCCCTGATGTTCTCCGCACAGATTACACATGCCCCCACATTATAAACTGAAATACCAGCAAAACCCCAAACAGAAAAACTACCAAGCAAAATCTGCGCTCCAAAAGCAAAATGGCGCTCCCTCCCTTCTGAGCCTTGCAGCGCCCCCAAACAGCAGTTTGTGCCCACATATATGGCATTGCCATAACCGGGAGAACCCACTTAACGTTTTATGAGGTATGTCTTCAGTGGCACAAACTGGGCACAACATATTATGTACTAAAATGGCACATCAGTGCAAAATTGTAATATTCACACCATCCGCTGTGCATTAACCCCTTTGAGCACTATGACTTAATAGCACGTCATGGTGCATGGGTGATGTATGGAGCGGGCTCACGTGCTGAGCCCGCTACATACGCTCCGGGCGTCGGCAGTGCATTACAGCTGACACCCAGGACTAACGGACAGGAACAGCGATCATGCGGTTACAGAAGCCTGTAAGAATAACAATATACTGCAATACATTAGTATCGCAGCATATTGTACCCGCGATCCAATGATCGCTGGTACAAGTCCCCTAAGGGGTCTAATAAAATGTGTAGAAGAATTTAAGTTATTAGTAGTGAGAAAGAAAAAAAAGTAAAAAAAAAACCTTTTTCCATTTTTCTTCAAAAGTAATGTAAAAAAATTAAACAGAATTGATATTGCTACGTCCGTAAAAGGCCGAACTATTACAATATACCATTATGTAACTCGCACGGTGAACACCGTAAAAAACTGAAATAATTTAAACCGCCAAAATCGCTGTAGTTTTCGTTTTTACCGCACGGCGAAAGCTGTAAAAACGAAAACCCCAAAAAATGGAATCAGATTTTTTTCCTATATTCCTATATTTTCCTATTTTTTTTCAGTTTCCCAGTACTTTTTATGGCACTTTAAATGGTCTCAATAGAAACTACAATTCCTCCCGCAAGAAATAAGCTCTCTACTGACGGAAAAAGAAAAAAGTTATGGCTCTTGGAAGGCGGGCAGTGAAAAACGAAAATAGGAAAGCAAAAAATGGATCAGTCCTGAAAGGGTTAATTCATTTCTAATGAAAAAAATGTATGACCACATGTGGGGTATTTCCGTACCCGGGAGAAATAGCTTTACAAAAATTGGTTGTTTATTTCTCCTTTATCCCTTGTGAAAATGAGAAAATTCAACATTTTAGTGGAAAAAAAATGTGATATTAATTTTCTCCGCCTAATTCTAATAAATTCTGCAAAAGACCCGTGGAGTCTAAATGCTCACTGTACCCCTAGAAAAATTCCTTGAGGGGGGTTTCCAAAATGGGGTAACTTGGGGGGCTTCCACTGTTTTGGTCTCTCCAGGGCGTTGCAAAGGCGGCACCGAAAAACCATCCAGCAAAATCCGTGCTCCAAAATCCAAATGGCGCTACTTCCCTTCTGAGCGCTGCCATGGGTCCAATCAACAGTTTATTACCACATATGGGGTATTGCCGTAATCAGGAGAAAATGCTTTACAAATGTTGTGGTTCTTTTTTTCCTTTATTCCTTGTAAAAATTTAAAATTTCTATGCTTTTTCAGAAAAAAAGTTGATTTTCATTTTCACTGCCTAAATCCACAAAATTCTGCAAAAAAATCTGTGTGGTCAAAATGCTAACTATACCCCTAGATAAATTCCTTGAGAGGTGTAGTTTCCAAAATGGGGTCACTTTTGGGGGGTTTCCCCTGTTTTGGTGTCTCCAGGGCGTTGCAAACGCGACATGGAACCGAAAACCAATCCAGCAAAATCCGTGCTCCAAAATCCAAATAGCGCTCCTTCCCTTCTGAGCCCTGCTGTGGGTCCAATCAGCAGTTTATTACCACATATAGGATATTGCTGTAAACAGGAGACATTGCTTTACAAATGTCGGGGTGATTTTCTTCATTATTCCTCGTAAATATTAAAAATTTCTATGTTTTTTTCAGAAAAAAAGTAGATTTTAATTTTTACAGACTAATTCCAATATATTTAGCGAAAAACCTGTGTGGTCAAAATGCTAACTATACCCCTAGAAAAAATCCTTGATAGGTGTGGTTTCCAAACTTGGCTCACTTTTGGAGGGTTTCCCCTGTTTTGGTCCCTCCAGGGGGTTGCAATCGCGACATGGAACCGAAAACCAATCCAGCAAAATCCATGCTCCAAAATCCAAATGGCGCTCCTTCCCTTCTGAGCCTTGCTGTGGCTCCAATCAGTAGTTTATTACCACATATGGGATATTACCGTAATCGGGAGACATTGGTTTACATATGTTGGGGTGCATTTTCTTTATTATTTCTTGTAAATATTACAAATTTCTATTTTTTTTTCAGAAAAAAGTAGATTGTCATTTTTACAGACTAATTCTAATAAATTTAGCGAAAAACCTGTGTGGTTAAAATGCTAACTATACACCTAGATAAATTCCTTGAGGGGTGTAGTTTCCAAAATGGGGTAACTTTTGCGTTGTTTCCACTGTGTTGGCACCACAAGACCTCTTCAAACCTGACAAGGTGCCTAAAATATAGTCTAAAAAAAAGGAGGCCCAAAATCCACTAGGTGCTCCTTTGCTTCTGAGGCCGGTGCTTCAGTCCATTAGCGCACTAGGGCCACATGTGGGATATTTCTAAAAACTGCAGAATCTGGGCAATAAATATAGAGTTGCATTTCTCTGGTAAAACCTTCTTTATTACAAAAAAAAAAATGTATTAGAAATTAATTTATGCAAAAAAAATAAAATTTGTAAATTTCACCTCTACTTTGTTTTCATTCCTATGAAACGCCTAAAGGGTTAAAACACTTTGTGAATGCTGATTCGAATACTTTGAGGTGTGCAGTTTTCAAAATGGGTCGACTTCTGGGTATTTTCTAATATATAAGGCCCTCAAAGCCACCTCAGACTGAACAGGTCCCTGAAAAAATAGCCTTTTGAAATTTTCTTTAAAATAAGAGAAATTGCTGCTAAAGTTCGAAGCCTTGTAACGTCCTAGAAGAATAAAAGGACGTCCAAAAAACGATGCAAACATAAAGTAGACATATGGGAAATGTTAACTAGTAACTATTTTGTGTGGTATTACTATCTGTTTTACAAGCAGATACGTTTAAATTTAGAAAAATGCAAATTTTTGCTAATTTTTTCTAAATTGTGGTGTTTTTCAGAAATAAATACCAAAATTATCGACAACATTTTTTCACTAACATAAAGTACAACATGTCACGAGAAAACAATCTCAGAATCGCTTGGATAGGTAAAAGCATTCCAACGTTATTACCACATAAAGTAACACATGTCAGATTTGAAAAACAATCGGCTGGGTCCTGAAGGCCAAAACAGGCTGGGTCCTGAAGGGGTTAAGGCTTATGCTTGAGGCAGAAAAATAGATGCTGATTTCAAGAGAAAAGAGCATCTGAATTCATACATTTCTGGAGCAGATTTTTGCAGTTTTTGAAGTTTATTTTGAAGCATTTTTCTAGCGTATATTGAGGCGTATTTTCAAAGAACTTTTTGTAGTGTCAATGTTAAATCAGCTTGTTAATGCTTCAAGAAGTGACACATCCCATCTTTTTTAAGGGGGAAATATTTTTACAACTCATTTTTTTAATTCAGCAGCTTAAAACTATGAACAAACACTGTGTATTTCCCATTTAAATCAATGGGAAACTGTTTGCCAGGCATATTTCAAGTCTATTTTGGAGCATAATAAAAGCATTTTTATGCTCCAACTATGTCTGAAAATAAGGTGTGTGAACATAACCTAAGACTTGATTCACGTATCGCATATTTCATGCAAATTTTGGTGCATAGGGATGGTTGCAAAGCATTGAGATTGTAACACAGTAAGTAAGCTGCATAAAATGACAAAGCATAACCGCCCTGGTCCCTGCAGGGAATTCCAGACAAAAATTGTGGTGCATTTTTTCAGTCAAAATGTCCGCTGTGCGATTTCACGCAGCATATTCGCCCTGTGTGAACATAGCCTTAAAAGCTGATATGAGCTATCTGTGTGGATTTCCGTTGCAGATTGTACCCATTGAAAACCCTGGTATAAATAAATGCACATAAAAATAATGATTGCAATTTTTCATAAAAGCTGTTCTAGAAATATCATCGTGCCCAAACTGTAAAAGAAATTTTAATAAAGTAGATTTAACTGACTTTGTCTTGTCTTGTGTAAGCCTCATGTATGAAGAATTTTAGCAAAAAGTGTCAGTGGTGCCCATATAAACCTATCAAAAGATCAAAGATGAAATGGCTGGGTGAGATATTCCTACTTCCCAGGACGCAGCGTTTTGCGTGCGCAAAAGGCACTTAACAGCTGCGTGTGTCATCAGCGTATGATGCGCGGCTGCGAGATTTTCTCGCAGCCGCCATCATTATGACACTCCGTTTGGATGTTTGTAAACAGAAAAGCACGTGGTGCTTTTCTGTTTACATTCAGAGTTTGACAGCTGTTGCACGAATCACGCAGTTCGCACGGAAGTGCTTCTGTGCGGCATGCGTGGTTTTCACGCACCCATTGACTTCAATGGGTGCGTGATGCGCGAACAGCGCACAAAGATAGGACATGTCGTGAGTTTTTTTCAGCGGACTCACGCTGAGCAAAACTCACGGACTGTCTGCATGCCCCCATAGACTAATATAGGTGCGTACGACGCGCGTCGCACGCACGTATATCACGCTCGTGTAAACGAGGCCTCAGGGTGAGGACTCAGAAGGAGCGTTCCTGTCGCCTTTCATATCTGGCTCCTGTCTTTAATAATCCACCAGCGCCTTCTGCATTCACCCTGCTACCTAAGGTGGCTTAACTGCCTAAGGGTATGGTCACACGCACTAATTACGGACGTAATTCGGGCGTTTTTGCCCCAAATTACGTCCGAAAATAGCGCCTCAATAGCGTTGACAAACATCTGCCCATTGAAAGCAATGGGCAGACGTTTGTCTGTTCACACGAGGCGTATATTTACGCGCCGCTGTCAAATGACGCCGCGTAAATAGACGCCCGCGTCAAAGAAGTGACCTGTCACTTCTTTGGCCGTAATTGGAGCCGTTATTCATTGACTCCAATGAATAGCAGCGCCAATTACGTCCGTAATGACGCGGCGTTCAAGCGCCTGCACATGCCGTTACGGCTGAAATTACGGGGATGTTTTCAGGCTGAAACATCCCTGTAATTTCAGCCGTTACGGACGCTGTCGTGTGAACATGCCCTAAAGCCTTTGATGCACTATTCATGTCATTGTGTGTTAAGTGGTCGAAGTGGTACTAAAGTTGCACTTTCAAATTTAGAAATTTCTTTTAATACTATAAAATGGACCAAACATTAAATATTATCCCGTAACATGTCAATATATTTTACTAAACATACGTGAAATGTCCAGTTACAAACATTAGTCTTAACTTGTAGTTCATAAACATTATACTAACACAATTTACCGTAGATACTAGTCTTAGGGTGAGTTCGCACAGAGTTTTTTTGCAGTAAGAAAATCTGCCTCACAATTTAGTTTTCTGCCTGCACGCCGATTTTCGCTGCGTTTTTCGCAGCGTTTTTCACGGCGTTTTTCGCCCGAGGGCATTGAGCGCCGCGGGCATAAAACGCTGCGAAATATGCTTTCTCTGCCTCCCATTGATGTCACTGAGAGCTCAGAGGCTTAAACGCCCGAAGATAGGGCATGTCCCTTCTTTTTCCCGCGGGAAAAAACGCCTCCGCCTCCCATTGAAATCAATGGGAGGCATTTTCGGCCGTTTTTTGACACGTTTTGCGGCACGGTTCCACATAAAAAAACTCATCAAAAAACTCTGTGTGAATTCCCCCTTAAAATCATGCAGTTTTAACACCTAATGACTGAACTACTGAAAAATATTAAGTTTTGGGACTAATTCACAAAGCAGAAATTACTGAACCATAATTTCAATCATCCTGTATTGTAAACCACAAGAGTTTCAGCCTCTTACGGTAATTAAGTTGAAGCTGCTAACAATTTATTAGGCCTCCACAACTTAGTACTTCATACCTGCAATAAGGCTCCAGCATGTTATTAGAATGCTCACATTTGCCATGTTTGCAGAAGCCTTCATATACATCAGAACAGGAAAAATGTACCCCTCTAGCATTTTCTTCTAATTTATTTGCATTCTCTGAAAACAAAAATAGCAGCATTAGCAGGGAGATCATAACATCATAAAAAGACCAACATATTCAATTGTACACTCTTATTGTTAATGTAATCACTACAATTTTACATATGCATACAATATAAAATTAGAAAAGACAGGCATACAGCGGATCCCAGATATTATTTTTATATTTTAACATTATTTATGCTACTTATTGCGGATGCTTTTATGCACAACCGGCCAAGGAGGAGCTGCAGCCTGTCCTAAACTGCTGAAATGATCCATACAGTACTACACTTGTATGGATCATGTACGGTGGCACAATGAATCTCCACAGCTCTCTGTGTGCCACCATATGGCGCCTCTATATTGCACTGTATTATGGATATATTATCCCCTGAAAGCAATGCAGTAGCATCGCTAGGACCTCCATATTATGAAATCCAATGCAGCATGCCACAATTCTTCTTCTGTCAGATTTGTCAGCAACGTATGCAGCTGTAATACACCTGTGTGCATGAGGTCTTGTTGTGTATCCACTAGTCCCAAGGTTTTCACACCAAGGGCTTGTCCACGCGTAACGGAATTGCTGCAGAAAATTTCTGCAGCAATTCCGCAGCAATTCAGTCCACTTTCCGCAGTAGGAATTGACAAGCTGCGATCTGAAAAATACACACCGCAGGTCAATTTCTGGTTAGAAATTTTACGCAGTGTGTGGATGAGATTTGTTAAATCTCACCCACTTTGCGGTTACTGTATTCTGTCCGTATTTTCCATCCGCAATTCCGGACGGGAAATACGCAGCAATTCCGCTACGTGTGGATAAACCCAAAGGCTAAACATTTTTGGATATTAATCCCTTAATGCATTGTCTCATATATGTGCGTGACAAGCATTAAGGAAAAGTATGGAGCACGCTCATGGACTGAGCGCGCTCCATACTGAGTGGGTATCGGCTGTGTGTTACAGCCAACACCTCACTGCAATGGGCGGAATCAAAGATCACTTTGATTCCGCCTGTTTAACCCCTTAGATGCCGTGGTCAATAGCAGCCACGGCATCCAAGGAGTTAGAATGAGGGGGCGGCCCACTCCAACAGCCCATTGCCCCCTCTGGCGACGCGATCGCAGTGTGCCCATGGTTGTTATGGCAACCTGAGGGACTAATGAAGGCCCCCCAGGTCTGCCATCTTTGTGATCCTATGAAGCCCGGCCAGAGGCAGGACTTAATAGCAGCCTGTCACAATCATGATATACTGTAATTCTCTTGGAATAAAGAGAAACCTTTTGCAAATGGTGAGTGCCGTGCTGTCTTCTTTTCTACATGTTGTCATTTGCTGAAACTAACTTCAATACGCACTGAGCACCGCCAGACAAAGGCTGTCGAACCACAGGTCCCAGCGAGCTGAAGCACAGAGTCTGTGACATTGCAAGCTAAGGGCATGCCCCCACGTGGCGGATTTCCTCCGCAACTGTCCGCATCAATGCCGCACCTAATCCGGGTTGCGGATTACGGCTGCGGATCTGCCCAAAATGTGCAGTAAATTGATGGGACTAGCTGCTGCGGACTGCGGAAAAAGTGCTTCCCTTCTCTCTATCAGTGCAGGATAGAGAGAAGGGACAGCACTTTCCCTAGTGAAAGTAAACGAATTTCATACTTACCGGCCGTTGTCTTGGTGACGCGTCCCTCTTTCGGCATCCAGCCCGACCTCCCTGGATGACGCGGCAGTCCATGTGACCGCTGCAGCCTGTGATTGGCTGCAGCCGTCACTTAGACTGAAACGTCATCCTGGGAAGCTGGACTGGAGACAGAAGCAGGGAGTTCTCGGTAAGTATGAACTTCTATTTTTTTACAGGTTGCTGTATATTGGGATCGGTAGTCACTGTCCAGGGTGCAGAAACAGTTACTGCCGATCGCTTAACTCTTTCAGCACCCTGGACAGTGACTATTTACTGACGTCTCCTAGCAACGCTCCCGTAATTCCGAGAGCCCCATTGACTTCCTCAGTCTGGCTGTAGACCTAGAAATACATAGGTCCAGCCAGAATGAAGAAATGTCATGTTAAAAAAGCAAGACGCATCCGCAGCACACATAACATGTGCATGACAGCTGCGGACTTCATTGCGGAATTTAGAATCTCCATTGAAGTCAATGGAGAAATTCCGCCATGAGTCCGCAACCAGTCCGCCACTGCTCCGCAACAGACAGAGCATGCTGTGGACACCAAATTCCGCTCCGCAGCCTATGCTCCACAGCGGAATTTTACGCATCGTCTAAACGAACACTTCTAAATTTAAGTGGAAGTCAATGGAGAAACGGCTCCGCTGCGGATTAACGCTGCGGAGTGTCCGCAGCGGAATTCAAGTGAAATTCCGCCACGTGTGAACCCAGCCTAAGGCAGTGCCAACCATTTTTCATTTCCACATGTTGCACAATATACTGTAATACATTACTATTGCAACATATAGTCCGATGATCGCTGGTTCAAGTTCCCTATGGGCACTTATAAAAATAACTAAAACACAGTTAAATAAAAAAAAATAATGTGCAAAAAAAATGAAAATAAATGAAAAGTAAAAAAAATCAGTAAAGGATCAGTAAAATTCCAAATTATTGCAATATAATGTTATTTAACCCACACAGTGAACGCTGTAAAAAAATAAAATATGTTTTTAGATCACCATAGCTTCCCAAAAGAATGGAATAAAAAGTTACCAAAAAGTCGCATGTGCCCCAAAATGGTACCAATAACAACTACAGCTTACCCCGCAAAGAATAAGCCCTCAAATTGCTTGCCAAAAAAAATAACTTATGGCTCTCAAATTTTTTTTTAATAAATCTTTTTTTCTTTGTAAAAGTGGTAAAAAGAAAATATATACATTTTGGATTGCTGTAATCATATAAACCCGTAGATTAAAGTTGACATGTCATTTTTTACCGCACACTGAACGCCGTAAAAATGAAACACAAAAAATGGAAGAATTGCTTTTTTTCACATTTCACCACACAAATAATTTTTTTCAGTTTCCCAGTACATTATATGGTACAATAAATTGTGCCATGAAAAACTACAACTCATCCTGCAAAAAACAAGCCCTCATATGGCTGTGTCGACGGAAAAATATAAAAATGATGGCTTTTGGAAGGTGGGAAGGAAAATTTGCCTGGTTATTAAAGGGTAACCAAACTTTCATAGTGACATGCCAGAAGTTTTGAACGGTAGGGCATTGAACACTGAGACCCCCACCGATCGCTTAAAAGAAGCGGTAGAAGCGCTCGGGTTAGCACTGAGCCGCTTAGTTTCTCATCACCTTTTTTCGGGAAAGCTTTTCAGTTGGTGTACATGCTCAAAGACTATTGAGTCCGTAAACCGTTACCTCGGCTTTCCGAGAAAAGCTGATCAGAAACCAAGCGGCTCAGCACTCACTTGAGTTCTTCTGCCAATTCGTTTTAGAAATCGGTGGGGTTCTCAGTGCTCAGAGCCCTAACGATCAAAACTTCTGATATGACATGTTAGAAGTTTTTTGAAAGTTTAGTTACACTTTAAGGCAAGGATCGGGAACATCCGGCACGCGGGCCGTATAAGGCCGGCGAGATCATTTGTTCCAGCCCGACTTAACTCAGGCCGCGCAGCCGCCGCGTCATTCGCTACTTGGTGAGAGACGGAGACAAGTATCGCGGCAGTGGCGGTCTGAGTGAGATCGGTTCATGCCGGCCCAAGAGTGGAACAGTCCGTCACCTGATCTGAGTCAGTGACGTGAGGTCAGATGACTGGACTGATCCACTCTTAAGCTGGCACGCACTGACCTCCTCACTCAGACCGCCGTGAATGACAGTACTTGGCTCCATCTGCCCTCCTCCTGCTCCTGACCTAAAATTTAGAAACTTGGCTGAGGCCTAAATGTAGAAATTTAGCTGTAATGTAGACATAGGATAGGACCTATCTTAGGGGGGATTCACACGAACGTGATTTGCGTCCGTGCAGCCCGCATGGTTTTCACGCGGGTCGCACAGACCTATGCAAGTCTATGGGGCAGTGCAGACTGTCCGTGAGTTTTGCGCAGCGTTAGTCCGCTGCGTAAAAGTCGCGACATGTTCGTTATTTTGCGTTTTTCGCGCATCACGCACCCATTGAAGACAATGGGTGCGTGAAAATCACGCATGCCCCACGGAAGCACTTCCGTGGGACGCGCGTTATTCGCGCAACACCAGTAAAAGAATGAACGTAAACAGAAAAGCACCACGTGCTTTTCTGTTTACAAACATCCAAACGGAGTGTCATATTGATGGCGGCTGCACGAAAAGCACGCAGCCGCGCATCCATATGAACAGGGCACACGGAGCTGTCAAGTGCCTTTTGCGCACGCAAAACGCAGCATATTTTGCGCGCGCAAAAACGTCACGTTCGTCTGAATCAGCCCTTAAAAGAATGAAATGAGTTCAGATGACTTAAAGTTTTTTTTTTCATCAAGGACATTTATGAAATATCCATAGGATATGTCATAAATGTCATATAGATGCGAGTCCCACCTCTGGGACCCGCACCTATCTTCAGAACGGAACCCCCCGGGTCTACCTTTTTGTGCTCCGGCTGACTCGTGTGATTTCCGACCATGAAAAATAAAACATTATAATATTAACTAGATGAGGGCATTGACTGCACCATTGCAGACTCTTCACTTTTTATTCCTAAGGAAACCCAATATTACTATTGCCATCTGTATAGAATGTTTGTTCTGCGCTTTTGTCCACATTTTATCTTTTGTTTTCACATATTCCTTCTATTTCCCCAAACGGTCATGCCCCTTTCTGCAGAAAAGCAGCCCCACAGCATAAAGCTAGCACTGCAACAGGCCTTATTCACACGAACGTGTTATACGTCCGTGCTACGCGCGTGAAAATGAATGGGGCCGTTCAGACTGTCAGTGAATTTCACGCAGCGTATGTGCGCTGCGTGAAACTCATGACATGTCCTATATTTGGCCGTGTTTCGCACAGCACGCCCCATTGAAGTCAATGGGTGCGTGCAATTCGCAATGCGCGCTCCAGTAGTAAAATAAATTAATGAAAACAGAAAAGTACCACATGCTTTGTAAACATAAAACCAAAGTGTCATCATGTTATCACGCAGCCGCGCACCATATGCTGATGACACACGGAACTTTTGCGCGCGAAAAATGCTGCGTTTTTTGTGCACGCAAAACGGACATGTCCGTGTGAATAAGGCCTCACTGTAAGGCCTTACTCACACTAACGTGTCCGTTTTTCACACATAAAACACGAAGCGTTTTTCTTGCTTTGCAGTCCCATGTGACATCCATGTATGGTGCGCGTCTGCGTTTCTTACACGCGTATGTCATCCGTATGTCACACGTTTTTTTTACGTCAGCTAAAAAAACTGAAGGAGGTGTTTTTTTCCCCCCTCATCATTTCTTCAGCAACTGTTGCATGAATCACGAACAGCACACGGATTGACGCCCGGGTGCCGTCCATTTTTTCACGCACTTATTGACTTCAATGGGCTGCGTGGTGCATACAAACGCACAAAAATAGGACATGCAGTGAGTTTCACGCAATGGACACAACGCATGTCTTAATAGCCCCATTGATTTTCATAGGTCCGTGTGGTATCCGTGAAATAAACAGCACACGGACGTGGGATACGCTCGTGTGAAAATGGCCTCAGTATTGTAAATTTGAGATGCAGAGAGTGTTTTGATTTGTGCCAAATCTATTTCCTAGAACGTATGGCAGGAAGTCTTGTCCTGATCTTTTCTGACCAACAAACCTTTTCCCACATGGCAAAGGCGTCACTTTCATGCTTTTTACCAATCTAAGAAGTGCTTTGATATGATTGCGTTTTTTTTAATAATGGCTTCTTTTCACCTTCTCATAGAGGCCTGCGTTATGCAGAGCTTTTGATATGATTGACTTTATTATTAGCTACCGAACTTTGTTGCTGCTTCAAAGTAGTTGTTAGCCTCTCAGTGACCCTCACAAGGCTCCCACATGATTGTACATAGAGTTTTGGGAGACAGTACATTTGATCTGATGTAGCTTCCAAATTACTTCAACAACAGTGCCTGATGGACACAATCTAAACACTTGGAAACGTAATTCTCTTTTTCTAATTCCTCTTGTGAATTGTTCTCTAGTTTGATATGTGCAGTCAATACAATGTAAACAATGGAAAAAAAATTCTTCTGGCTGCTATGGCTACGTCCAATGAAATATATATGTGTGTGTGTGTGTGTGTGTGTGTGTGTGTGTGTGTGTATATACACATTATACAGTATATTTATTATTAATACTTTTTATGTAGGGTACCTAACCAGTTAGGGATAGTAACCCTGATTGCTGGGGGCTGTGTTATGGCCATAACATTGTTTTGGGCACCTGAGAACCTTCAATTAAGTAATGACCCCCCTTTTTCTCTTTATCTGCACCCCTGTTTTTTACATATGGTTTAGCCTCTCTACCCAGCCTTTCAGGAAATTGACCCCTCCCATACTTGGTGAGGTCCAGGAGGCTTTGTTGTTCCACCCGTCCCATTTTTGTATGTTCTCGCTAACATGGGTTTTCAATGGGAATTGGCTTTGTACTTTTTTCTTCCCTATTTGCTGTTATTTACTGATTTGCCTTGATCCTTTTTAAGTCACAGTTGCCATTAAATCTTTGGTCTACGCATAGTGAAGCTTGGAAACGGATTTGTTTGCTGGGAGTTCAGCGACCAGCATACCGCTTCCAAGTTTGAAGAATTTTGAGTATGCATATATTGAAGCTCTTTGAAAAATATTGATGGTTGAATTCTGATGGTAAAATAAAGCTGTGACTGACCCCACCCTCCCTCCCAGCCTATTTCAGGAGTAGGCCAAAGGTGCAAAAGTTAGTTTACCATAGGATGGTTACTTCTCACAAAAGTCTAGGAAAATGTGTAGGCTTCATGAAAGTAATATATTCTATGTGTATATTAACCCCTTCCAACTTTGGCTACTTTTGACCTTCCTGACAGAGCCTCATTTTTTAAATCTGACATGTTTCACTATATGTGGTAATAACTACAGAATGTTTTTACCTATCCAAGCGATTCTGAGATTGTTTTCTTGTGACACATTGAATTTTAGGGTACTGGCAAAATATGATCAATACATTCAGTATTTAATTGTGAAAAACACCAACATTTTGCGAAAAATTGCAAAACTTTTTTCTAAATTTAAGGGTATGTTCACACGAGGGCGTCCGTAACGGCTGAAATTACGGGGATGTTTCAGCCTGAAAACATCCCCGTAATTTCAGCCGTACCGGCATGTGCAGGCGCTTGAACGCCGCGTCAATTACGGCCGTAATTAGCGCTGCTATTCATTGGAGTCAATGAATAGCGGCTCCAATTACGGCCAAAGAAGTGACAGGTCACTTCTTCTACGCGGGCGTCTATTTACGCGCCGTCATTTGACAGCGGCGCGTAAATATACGCCTCGTGTGAACAGACAAACGTCTGCCCATTGCTTTCAATGGGCAGATGTTTGTCAGCGCTATTGAGGCGCTATTTTCGGGCGTAATTCGGGGCAAAAACGCCCGATTTACGTCCGTAAATAGGCCGTGTGAACATACCCTAAATGTATCTGCTTGCAAGACAGGCAGTTATACCACACAAAATTGTTGCTAATTAACACCCCGCATATGCCTACTTTAGATTGGCATAGTTTTTTGAACATCCTTTTAATTTTTCTAGGACGTTTCAAAGCTTAGAACTTTAACAGCAATTTCTCACATTTTCAAGAAAATTTCAAAAGGGGCCAGTTCAGTTGTGAAGTGGCTTTGAGGGCCTTATATATTAGAAACCCCCAATAAGTCACCCCATTTTAAAAACTTTACCCCTCAAAGTAGTCAAAACAGCATTTAGAAAGTTTCTTAACCATTTCAACATTTCACAGGAATGAAAGCAAAGTAGAGGTATTCATTTTTAATCCATTTTTTTTTTTTGCACACAGAACGTTTTACCAGAGAAAAGCAACTCAATATTTATTGGTAAGTTTCTGCAGTTTTAAAAAATATCACACATGTGGCCCTAGTGTGCTTATGAACTGAAGCAGAGGGCCTCAGAGGCAACACTACACCCCACAAGGAAATTATCTAGGGGTATAGTGAACATTTTGACCCCACAGGTTTATTGCAAAAATTATTGGAATTAGGCCATGAAAATTAAAATCTACATTTTTTAAACTCAAATGTTAGTTTAGCTAATTTTTTCTAATTTCCACAAGGACTGAAGGAGAAAAATCACTGCAACATTTGTAAAGCAATTTCTCCCGAGTAACATAATACCCCACATGTGGTCATAAATAGATGTTTGGACACACAGTAGGGCTCAGAAGGGAAGGAGTGATATTTGGCTTTTGGAGTGCAGATTTCGCTGGATTGGTTTCTGGGCGCTATGTCGCATTTGCAAAGCCACTGTGGGACCAAAACAATGGAAAACCCCCAGAAGTGACACCATTTTGGAAAATACATCCCTGAAGGTATTCACCTTGGGGTGTAGTGAGCATGTTAACCCCGCAGGTGTTTTAAAGAAATTAGTGTGCACTCGATGTTGCAGAGTGAAAATGGGATTTTTTTACCATAGATATGCCAATATGTGGTGCCCAGCTTGTGCCACCATAGCAGGACAGCTCTCTAATTATTATGCTGTGTTTCCCGGTTTTAGAATCACCCTACATGTGGCCCTAAGCTTTTGCCTGGACGATCGATAGGGATCAGGATTGCAAGAGTACCATGCAAAATTGAGGCCTAATTTGGCGATTTATAAAGTATTGGTTCACAATTGCAGAGGCTCTGATGTGAAATAAACCCCTGAGAAGTGACCCCATTATGGAAACTGCACCCCTCAAGGCATTTATTAAGCGGTGTAGTGAGCATTTTCATCCCGCAGGTCTTTTCCATAAATGATTGCAGTGCGGATGGTGCAAAGTAAAAATTAAAATTTTTCCCTAGATATGCCCTTTCAGTGGCAAATATGATGTGCCCAGCTTGTACCACTGGAGACACACACCCCAAAAGTTGTTAAAAGGGTTCTCTCGGGCATGGCGATGCCATATATGTGGAAGTAAACAGCTGTTTGGGCACAGTGTAGGGCTCAGAATTGAGGGAGCTTTTGGAGCGTGGATTTTGCTTGGTAGTAGTTTTGTTTGGAGTTTTACTGGTATTTCAGCTTATAATGTGGGGGTACATCAGGTGGTATGATAATAAGGGGAAAAAAACAAATAAAATAATCCATAGATGTGTGTTAGGGTATGTTCACACAGGCTATTTTCAGCCGTTTTTTGGGCCGTAAACTCCACAAAAAATGGCAAAAAATGCAGGGGCTGATCGCCTCTAAACATCTGCCCATTGATTTCAACAATAAAACAGTGTTCCGCTCCCACAGGGCGCTTTTTAAAAATGGCCACGTAAAAACAAACGACTCATAAAATGAAGTACATGTCACTTCTTGAGCCGTTTTTGGAACCGTCATTAGAAAACAGCTCCAGAAACAGCCGTAAAAAACGCAGAAAAACACTAGTTGCTTAAAGAGGCTCTGTCACCATATTTTGCAACCCCTATCTGCTATTGCAGCAGATAGGCGCTGCAATGTAGATTACAGTAACGTTTTTATTTTTAAAAAACGAGCATTTTTGGCCAAGTTATGACCATTTTCGTATTTATGCAAATGAGGCTTGCAAAAGTACAACTGGGCGTGTTGAAAAGTAAAAGTACAACTGGGCGTGTATTATGTGCGTACATCGGGGCGTGTTTACTACTTTTACTAGCTGGGCGTTGTGTATAGAAGTATCATCCACTTCTCTTCACAACGCCCAGCTTCTGGCAGTGCAGCACTGTGACGTCACTCACAGGTCCTGCATCGTGTCGGCACCAGAGGCTACAGATGATTCTGCAGCAGCATCGGCGTTTGCAGGTAAGTCGATGTAGCTACTTACCTGCAAATGCTGATGCTGCTGCAGAATCAAGTGTAGCCTCTGGTGCCGACACGATGCAGGACCTGTGAGTGACGTCACAGTGCTGCACTGCCAGAAGCTGGGCGTTGTGAAGAGAAGTGGATGATACTTCTATACACAACGCCCAGCTAGTAATAGTAGTAAACACGCCCCGATGTACGCACATAATACACGCCCAGTTGTACTTTTACTTTTCAACACGCCCAGTTGTACTTTTGCAAGCCTCATTTGCATAAATACGAAAATGGTCATAACTTGGCCAAAAATGCTGGTTTTTTAAAAATAAAAACGTTACTGTAATCTACATTGCAGCGCCTATCTGCTGCAATAGCAGATAGGGGCTGCAAAATCTGGTGACAGAGCCTCTTTAAAAATTGCTGAAAAGAAGGAGCTGTTTTCCCTTGAAAAAAGCTCCATTTTTTCCAGACGTTTTTTGTTAAGCGTGTGAACATAGACCAGCTCTGTCACCAGTTTATAAGCGCCCTATCTCCTACCTAATCTGCTAGGCGCTGTAATGTAGTTAACAACAGTGTTTTTTATTTTGATAAATGATAATTTTTGAGCAAGTTATGAACAATTTTAGATCTATGCTAATTAGTTCTTAATAATCAACTGGGCGTTTTTTTTACTTTTTACCAAGTGGGCGTTGTAAAGAGAAGTGTATGACGATGACTAATCAGTGTCATAAACCCTCTCCATATTCATGTTTAGCTTGTGCCACTGCACAGCATGATCTCGCAATGGAAGAGTCAACAGACATCACCTCAAGCCGTGCCAGTACGTTTTTCCGAATCTGCAGAGGCTCAAGGCGATGTCTGTTGACTCTTCCATCGCTCCGGTGAATGACCTGTGGAAGGAAGTCCCGTCACTGCGTGATCTGGGACATGAATGAAGAGAAGTGTATGATGCTGATTGGTCAGTCAAACAAAAATGGACAAGGAGGCAGCACTTCCAAAAATATAATAGCCTTTAATCACCCATGCAACGTTTCAGTCCACCAGGACTTTTCTCAAGCATAGTGAACACATCAAAATACAAGTATTTATGGACTCACAGAGTCAATTAACAATAAAGCAGTGATCAAGTAAAAAACATTAAATACGTGTATAAAATATTACAAATAGTTCAATCTCAAGTTACAGACATGAATAAGGATGAGAAATGTGTGTATACATACAATTTAATCAGGGACTGGTACAGACAATAGGCAGTCCAAATGTAAACAGTGGATTAACTGTTGATTAATCACCCAGGTGTATGTATTAAAAATAATTACGTACTGTCATCTGTAGAAAGCGGAAGGACGTACTCCTTGTGTGGTTTTGGCGTCCCTGTATCTAAACTGCGTATGTCCCACATGTGAGTGAGAGACATGTCTAATCAGTCAGTGTATGCCGAATCCCCGCAAGATTACTCTATGTAATTCCCGCGCATGCGCAGTCGGTCACTAACTCTCGCGGCGGCCATCTTGGAAGATGGCAAGAGGATAATCAAAGTGTTGGCAACTCATTATCCCTGATTGGCTACAAAGCCACAACCAAGGAAAACACACTAAAGGGTCAATTTCACACTATAAAGTAAAAGAGGAGGGGGATACAGGGAAGGAAAGAACAATGGGAACATAAATAAGTCCCACCACTGCACTATATGACTGTAAATCAAAAGATGCTGCATATAATCTGATGTGTTAACATCCAGGTAGATGCACCGATTAATGTGAAAATCTAATCATATCCTTATGTATCAATATAATATAGAAATATTGTCCCCAAATACTTTTTTGTTAATAAATAACAATAGAATAGTATAAATACACGTGTATCCAAAATACTGTCCCACTTTCAAGAGGAAAAACACACGAGTTATGGACCAAGCAGTGAATATACTCTGCATGGATAGATGTATCAAGGCACCCGAAAACCGAGGAGATAGCCCAATCCTTTCCATGTCCTTTCTTATCCTCATTTTGGTCCACACTCCACACCTTTGCAGTTTGGGGAATTTTGCTGGGTAAGGGCACGTTCAGACGTGGCGGAATTGATCACTTTTTATCCTATATTTTGGGAGGCAAGATAACCAAAAACAGCAATTCTGGCATAGGTTTTTTTTGTTTTTTTTACAGCGTTCAGCATGTGTTATAAACTATATGTTAACTTTACTCTGCTGGTCAGTACAATTCCGGTGATACCTAATTTATAGCACTTTTTTATGTTTTACAACTTTTTGCACAATAAAATAACTTTTGTAAAAAGCATGTATTTTTTCTGTCGCCATGCTGTGAGAACCATAACTGTTGAATTTTTTCGTAGATGGAGCTGTATGAGTGTTTGTTTTTTGCGAGACGAGATATCGTTTTTATAGGTACCATTTTTAGATACATGCGACTTTTTGATCACTTTTATTCCAATTTTTATAGGGCAAAGTGACCAAAAAAACAGAAATTCTGGCATTGTTTTTTAACGACGTTCACCACGTGAAATAAATAACATCATATTTTTATAGTTCAGGCTGTTACGGACGCAGCGATACCAAATATGTATGGTTTATTTATTTATTTATTTCAATTATAAAGGACTTGATAAGGGAAAAAAGGGTGATTTATTTTATTACTTGAAACGTTTATTATATTTTTTAGAACTTTTTTTTCACTTTATTTTACACTTTTCTTTAGTACCACTAGGGGACTTGAAGGTCCAATTGTCAGATTTTTTTTTCTAATACATTGCACTACCTATTTAGTGCATTATATTAGATCTGTCAGTCATTCACTGACAGCAAACCGATTAGGATTCGCCTTCGGGCGGGGTCTAATCGGCTTCCATAACGGCAGAGCAGGAGGCCATTGTTAGGCCTCTTGTTGCCATAGCAGCAGTCAGCAGCCCTGCTATTGCATGGCAGGGCTGGAGATCTGCTACCAACCTCTAAGATGCAGCGATCGCTTTAGATCGCTACATCTTAGGAGTTAATGGCAGGAATTGGAGCTAGCTCCGATTCCTGGTGTTACAGGTGGATGTCAGCTGTAACATACAGCTGACATCCACCACCGATGATGCCGGCTCAGTTCCTGAGCCGGCACCATATTGCCGACAGCTACGGAAGCCTCCGGACGGGGCCTTAAAGGCTTCCGTTCTAGGCATACTGGGAGGCTAGTGTTAGGTGCCTTTGTAGCCACCGGCTCACTGGCAAATTCATTGCTGGGATGCCAATGAAATGTAAACCCCTTAAATGCAGCGATCGCTTTGACCACTGCATTTAAGGGGTTAATCGGAGCAAACTTCGGTCCCCTCCATTACCCCAGGGTGAAAGGCTGTAACATGTAGTGGACACCAGGGGATGGTGGCACTGACACAGCTACTGAGCCGGTGTCCACCATTTGTCGTATGGATACGCCAAAATGCGGGAAGCACTAGCTTTCCATGACGTATCCTTACGACAAATGACGGGAAGGCGTTAAGGACAGACTAGAAGAGAAAACATACTTAGACCTGGCAACTAGAAAGAACATCCATTGTTTTAAGTGCTAACTGCATGCAGGCATCTGGAAAATAGTGCACAATAAAAAGTAATAAGACCCTATTTTCATAGGTGTCCTTCAGATTCAACCTCTTAACGGATCCAGTCATTGGTCTTCTTTCTTTTTCAAGACACAACATACACCGTTCAGCGATAACATAAAAACCTCCTGCCTAATATTGTATAGCTAATCGGCTCTGACCCGTTAAGGCATGAACTCCACAAGACCTCTGAAGGTGGCAGCAAGAAAATAACAAGAGATCCTTTAATTTCTGTCAGTTGTGAGGTGGGGTCTTCATGGATCAGATTTGCTATTCTAGCACATCCTAGAGATGCTCGATCAGAGTGAGATCTGGGGAATTTGGAGGCCAACAGTGGCTCCAACATAAAGGAGAAGTATAGTTTTTTCCTTTAAAACTGCACTGTAGCCTTATAGGCACATTCAAGTTTTTGGATTACTGTATATCAACCCCTGTGTACACTGTAATATCCGCCACAATTGTCACAATTGTAAATCCAACTTTTTGCAATCCTAGATATTTTGTTATATGCAGGTATTATTATATAGTAAAATCTACAGTTGTTTCACAAAGACAATCTTTATTAAATATAAGCCGGGCTGCTCTAATCCTCAGCAACAAGCTGTCATCACCTGTGATTTAATATGAGTGTAGGAATCGGCTAGAGTCTCCTAACACAATATGCCGCATTACCTCTTAGGGTATGTTCACACGCAGTAGCAAAATACGTCTGAAATTATGAAGCTGTTTTCGCCTGAAAACAACTCCTGATTTTCAGTTGTTTTTGTAACTACTTGCGTTTTTCGCGGCGTATTTTACGGACGTTATTGGAGCTGTTTTTCAATGGAGTCAATGAAAAACGGCTCCAAAAACGTCCCAAGAAGTGAGATGCACTTCTTTGATGCGGGCGTCTTTTTACGCGCCATATTTTGACAGCGACGTGTAAAATGACACCTAGTTGCAGGACGGCAGAGGGATACGTTGCCATGGCTACATAAGTATCAAACTTTTTTCTACGTGCAGTTTCCGCAGTAGACATACCAACTGAAAAACTGCACCACAATTCCCTGCGGCGCAAAAGGCGGATACGCTGTGTGCTTTTATGCAGCGTATCCGCCCTGTGTGAACATAGCCTAATTGTGAAGAGACCTTTTTCTTACATTGAACATGGGTTTATGAGCAGAATACGTTAGGACTCAGAACTGCTTTCATACATATACATGGAACACAAGGGCTGTTTTTGCGCTTTGCACAGTTTATAAAATTATGAACAAATTTGTGTTCCACATAATTTGCTTTCATTTCCAACCTTCCTTTGGCTTTCAATTTATAAATATTGTATATAGATATAATTAAATATTCAGAATATTATGGAATATTTATTTGTAGGGCACACAATACATGGTCTCCCTTTTAGCACTAGCAGTGTCGTGTACACATCCCAGCAGTACTATTCCCTGGTGACTTCAAATGCTGTATCTGGCAAAAGTAGAAAACCAGTCATGTTAATAAAAGCTGCTAGGTGATATTTGTAACAAGATACCACTGTAGTTTGCTCCAAGGCACAAAACACAGGATAACAAAAAAAATAAAAAAGTAAGTGGAAGACATTTATATGATGTAACCAATTAGAAGAACTTATTTGTGGTTGGTATGATAGTTACAAGCTGCAGCAGTGGAAATCTTGAATAAACTTAGAATCAAATGTTCTCCCTATTTCAGGTTTATTTAATATTAGGCTTTGTTCACATCACGCTGGTTTACATTTGACCCGGGGCGTAACTAGGAAAGACTGGGCCCCATAACAAACTTTTGACTGGGCCCCCCCCCCCTCCCGTAAGTGTCACACACCCCCCCCTCCCTTGTAGATAGTGCCTTTTTTACAGCCAACCCTGTAGATAACACCATACAGCCCCCCCTGTAGACTGTATGGCGTTATCTACAGGGGGGGCTGTATGACACTATCTACAGGAGGGGGCTGTATGGCGTTATCTACAGGAGGGGGGCTGTATGGCGTTATCTACAGGAGGGGGCTGTATGACGCTATCTACAGGAGGGGGGCTGTATGGCGTTATCTACAGGGGGGACTGTATGGCGTTATCTACAGGGGGACTGTATGGCGTTATCTACAGGGGGGACTGTGTGGCGTTATCTATAGGGCGGACTGTGTGGCGTTATCTACAGGGGGGACTGTGTGGCGTTATCTACAGGGGGACTGTATGGCGTTATCTACAGGGGGACTGTATGGCGTTCTCTACAGAGGGGGCTGTATGGCGCTGTAGAGAACGCCATACAGCCCCCCCTGTAGGGAACGTCATACAGCGCCCCCCCCCTTCAGGGAACGCCATACAGCGCCCCCCCCTGCAGGGAATGCCATACAGCGCCCGCCCCCTGCAGGGAACGCCATACAGCGCCCCCCCTGCAGGGATCGCCATACAGCCCCCCTCTGCAGGGAACGCCATACAGCGCCCCCCCCTGCAGGGAACGCCATACAGCTCCCCCCTGCAGGGAACGCCATACAGCCCCCCCTGCAGGGAACGCCATACAGCGCCCCCCCCTGCAGGGAACGCGTTACAGCCCCCCCAGAGGTATCTCCCCGCTCTGCCATTAAACAAAAGACATGTATGATAGGGGATACATGTGTGATCGCTGGCAGCGATAGGGAGAACGGGGGACTAAAAGTCCCCTGAAGTTCTCCATGACTAACCTCTGACTTCCGGCGTCTGTGTCGGCAACTCAATAAAAATGAAAGGAGCGCTGGTCACGCATGCGCACAAGCGCGACCGGCGCTACATTCATTTCTACGGAGCTGCCGACACAGACGCCGGAAGTCCGAGGTTTGTGATGGAGAACTTCAGGGGACTTTCTGTCCCCCGTTCTCCCTATCGCTGCCATAGCGGCTGTTAGCGGAGCCTGCGGCCATGGTGGGGGCCCGTGCCGGCGGGCGACACGGGCCCCCTCATGCCGCCGGCCCCATAGCAGCCGCTACAGCTGCTATAGCGGTAGTTACGTCAACTGCATTTGACTTATATGCCAGGAAATTCCCAGCACATACGGCGAACACAGCCATTCGTACCAATTGACCTGGCGTTTGCTAAAAGTATGGCATAAAGTTGCATATGTCGAGACTTTACGTTCACTGCACATGCATACTGTATAGACAGTAGAGAGACTGTCACAATGCGCAGCAGTACATCGCAACAACTACACTCCATTTACATACTGTAAGGGCATGTGCACACACAAACTCAAAAACGTCTGAAAATACAGAGCTGTTTTCAAGGGAAAACAGCACCTGATTTTCAGCCGTTTTTTGCAACGTTTTTTACCTGCCGTTTTTGGAGCTGTTTTTCTATGGAGTCAATGATAAACGGCTCCAAAAACGGCTCAAGAAGTTACATGCACGTCTGAGAAAAATGTCCCGTCGGAACATAACGCCGTATTTTACATTGAAATCAATGGGCAGATGTTTGTAGGAGCTCTGATTACGATTTTTCAGCCGTTTTTCGGGACATTTACGGCCCGAAAAACGGCTGAAAATACTATGTGTGCACATACCCTCACTCTTATGTCTAAACTTGTAACAGATACATGTAACATGATTGTAGTAATTTTCTGTGGGACTTCTCTTCAGTTCCAATGATGTCCTACTTCCTGTGTCATTGACCAGAAATCTAGTCTCAGACCTAACTGTTGTGGTCACAGACAATAATTCTAATAGGTTATGACTCCCAGTCCTTTGCTAAGCTGGGAGGACACATGCTTGAACTAGGGGATGAAATGTAGATAAATAAATAAAAGGTGGCAGTATGGTGGCGCAGTACTTAGCACTGTTGCCTTGCAGCACTGGAATCCCAGGTTTTAATCCTACCAATATTTGCATGGCCTGTTTGTCTGCACTGGATTCCCCTAGGTAGTCCAGTTTCCTCCTACACTCCAATTAGCCACCCTTTGAATTTGGTATTAGGCCTTGTGCATATTTGCACATTATTTTAAATTATATAGCATATCCATAGCACTACAACCCTATAGCTATGGAAAGGATTAGATACAGCGACTCAGCAGACAGTATCACACATGATAGGATTAGATATAGGACCCAGCTCGCTGACATTGCAGCTCCAGCGCTGGACCCAGGAAAGGTAAGTATAAGAATTGTTTTGCTTTTTTATGTGTTACAAATTATTTTTGTGTGTTTGTGTATTTTTACAAGTTCGGTTGTTGGATTACTTCAGATTTGAGTTCTACTTTGATAATGGCATTTTTTTATTCTCAATAAAATGGTTAATGAGGGTTGTTTGTGGGATTTTTATTTAAATAAAATACTTTTTCTATGTCTTTGTATTTTTTTAAACTTTACTGCTACCGCCTTAGTAATAGCTGCTGGCTGATTGACAACGTCCATAACTATGGTCGGCTTAGTGTTAGACATGAAGAGGCTAACACAAACCCCCATTATTACCCCAGTACCCACCGCCAACAGGGGTACCTTGAAGAGCCGTGTAGATCCAGTACCCGACCATCTGTAGTGACGGATGGGCACTGGCGCGGCCGCAGGCTGTTATTATCAGGCTGGGAAAGTCCAAAAACATTGACCTTTCCCACCCTGGTAATGCTAGCCTGCTGCTGATGTGTTGTATCTTGTTGGTTATAAAAATGGGGGAACCCCACATATCATCTTTCCGAATATTTATTTATTTTTTTAAAAATAACGTGGGGTTCCTCCATTTTTCAGAGCCAGCCAGATACAACACAGCAGCAGCAGGCTAGCATTACCGGGGTGGGAAGGGCCATTGTGTTTGGCCTTTCCCAGCCTGCAGCCGCCCCAGTACCCGACCTTCACTACAGATCGTCGGGTACTGGATCGTACCTGGCTCTTCCCGGCACCCCTGGTCGCGGTGGGTACCACAGTAATAATGGTGGTTCGTGTTGGCTAATTTACCGGCTAACACTACGCCACGCCTTAGTAATGGACGCTGTCAGTCAGCGGCCATTACTAAGGCAGTAGCGATAAAGTTTTTTAAAAATACAAAGACATAGAAAAAATAGGTATATTGAAATAAAAACTCACATAACCCTCGTTAACCATTTTATTGAGAATAAAAATGGCCGTCATCGAAGTAGTTCTCGAATCCTACGTATTCCAACGACCAAACCTGTAAAAAAAACACAAACACAAAAAAAACACATTATTAAGGGTCTGTTCACATCACCGCAGCCCTTCCGTTGAGGGGTTATGTTGGAGGTTTCCGTCGATAACCCCTCAACAGAAAGGCAAACTGAAACCTCAGTTTCCGTTTCCCTCACCAGTGATCTCAATGGTGACGGAAACATTGCTAAAGGATTCAGTTTGTCACCATGGTGACAGGGTTCCATTGTTTTGCATTGTCGAGTGAACTATTGATTCCGCCAAAACAACCAAACCCGTTCACAACGGTGACAAACGGAAACCATTAGCAAAGTTTGCATTACCATTGAGATCAATGGTGATGCAAACGGAAGCTAAAATTTCTCTTTGCCTTTCCGTTGAGGGGTTAACCCGATAGAAACCTCAGATGGAACCCTTCAACGGAAGGGCAACGCTGATGTGAACAGGGCCTTAGATACAGGGTCCATGTGCATGTGTGATACTGTTTTTTGCACCATGTATCTAAGCCTAAGGTAGGCTTAGATACAGGGTCCAACAGACAGTAATCTCATAGAGTATAAGATTACTGTCTGCTGGGGCCCTGTATCTAAGCCTAACACATGGTAGGCTTAAAAGGGGTTGTCCAGTTCCTAAACATTGATGGCCTATCCTCAGGATAGGCCATCAATAGCTGATGGGTCAGGGTCAGACTCCCGGGACCCTTGCCAATCGGCCGCTTTGAAGGGGGTGCAACTTAATTTCCTTTACTTGCTCACACTGTGAATCGCTGACATGTCCGTGTCTGTGATTCACAGTGTGAGAAAGTGACCGGAATGAAGGGAAAGTAGCGCTCGCGCAAGCGCTGCACTCCCTTCAAAACAGCTGATTGGCGGGGGTCCCGGGAGTCAGACCACGACCCATCTGCTTCAGCAGACAGTAATATTAAACTTACCCTCCTCTTCAGCCGCAGCGGAGGCCCTGACTCCATACAGGGTCGGGATGTTGTGCGCAGTGCATAGCGTCGTCACTGTCAGTTACTATAGTAACAGGAGCCCGTGTACTTTATTACATAGGCCCCAGTTACTATAGTAACTTTTCATTGATGTGGTGCTGGGGGCCACAGACCCACCTGGCTTTGGGGCCCGGTCGCAATTGTGACCGCTGCGACCCCTATAGTTACACCACTATTGTGATTTAATTGCAACATCGTCTATGGGTGACATTATTTTTTTTGATCCTTATACATAAAATACAATTACAACACAGGAAACACACCATGCTATATTGAGCACATAGGACATCAACACGTCCAATATCATTTCAGCCCAGCTAATTTTAAGAAGAAGAAAAAGAATAGGAGAAAGAGAAAATATATATATATATTTATAATAGATTATACTGTATAAGGTTTGGAATATCAATTCCCATTAGTTTTGAAGAGAATCGATCACAACAGGAGATTAATCTTCCCCACCCAGGAAGCCCTTTTCTCATTTATGTTAAATACTTTAGAGACCCCCAATTCATTCATTGTTACTTCGTATGTATGATATTCTTTTACTTTATGTATCACGTTGTTAAATCTAGGTGTAATATCCGATTTCCAATTAGAGGTCACTTTAGTTCTAGCAGATACACAAATCATATTAATCACCCATCTACATATCAGAGGGAGATCTTCACAGACCAAGCCTAACAAAACAAGTTCTGGTGTCAGCTGAATCTTAGTTTCACATATCTTAGAGATTACGTTTGCAACGTCCTGCCAGATTCACTGAAGTTATAAATGAGTAAAATGTATAACTTTTATTTCATAGCTATCTAAAAAAAGGGGTACAATCACCACTGTGAAAAGCCCAACCGTGTATTTTAAAAACGTATTAAACAAATACTCCAAGTACTAATTCGTTTGCGAACCCTCTATGACTGGGTATATAAACAGAGATAACAATTATGGAATCAGCGTTTGAACATTGGTGTAACAGTGGTTTAGACCCTAAAACACACCGGAGCCTGCAGTTAACCGCACCTAGATCTCCTGATGTTAAGGATACACAACAATGCCACTGCCCCCTACGCAAAATTCCCTCACTTAACCCGACCCTACGCGTTTCTATACTTATCATCAGGGGTCTGTAGCTTGGTCAGTCTGGCCAGGATGCCAGCGATATTTCTTCAGCAGCAGATATTCTACTGCACAACACGGAAGCATGCACGCATAGATGTCAGCGGCATGCTTCACTACGGGACTCTGAGTTACGATGAACTGGATACTCCTCCCCTTAGCTCCTGCCAGAAACTGACTATTTTAGACCACCCCCACCATAGGTGGACCAGGTCACTTCTGGCATTGCAGTGGCGCCAACATCTATCAGAGTATTCCGGGAAAGACCTAGCAAGTCTTGCCGGAGTTAGGTACCAGCGCATTTGAAGTTTCTTAGAGCTTCCATATGGTTGATACAGCACATAGTTTTGCTCGACCATCTCATAGCCCTATGCCAGGAATGGATTAAAAAGTTTTTCTTTAGATCCCTTTCCCATTTTGGCATATATACCATTTTATTTTGACATTTCCTATTCATTACTTCTTTATAGATAATAGCAATTCCCCCTTCTAATGTACCCTCCCTAAAGAATTTACCAAGGTTGAGAACTATTCAGAGAGAACCCATCTATCTCTTTTATCAGATTCAATCTATTAACAAAGGTTTTAACCCGTAAGCATAAAAAATATGAAGTCTGGAGAAGATAAAATTTATCAGATAGCTCTGAAAAGGCCACAAGCTAAGGTCCTGTTCACACAGCGTGTATGTGACGCGTTTTTCGGTGTGTGCAACGCACCGAAGAACACATAAAAAAATACATAATTTAAGCTTCCCATTGACATTATTGTGCATATGATGCATAAAAAAAGAAGCGTCAGGTCAATTATTTGGCGTCAAATCCACGCCTGATTCCCATAGACAATGGGAGTCCTAATTACATGCTAAAAAATTTGATGAAAGCATGCACAAAAATACACGAGTGGTTTAACAACCGCTTTACAAAAACGCTGGTGTTTTTGACAAGCTGACACATTGTTTTTTTAGCGCCAGGTGAACAAGGCCTGAGATCCTTCAGGAAACTGTGACAGTGTTTTCAAATCAGAATTGTTCCAAACCCAAAGATCTAAATCTGGGATCAGTCCACTTAAATATTCCAAATAAAACGCCCCTGTGATAACTCCAATACCTCGAGAAGACTGGACATATGTATCCCATGCACTAAGGGCATTCTTAGTAGAGTCCAACAGGGTTTTTTGGCTAGTTAGCTTAACCAAACGGCTTGTTACTAGCCACTTTAAGGATTTTACATCACCAAAAGCCTTCTTGTGGTTCTCTCTAATATGATTTTATTGTTTCTAGTAAGGCAGCATTTTGAAATTTACTTAAATCAGGTACTCCCATACCTCCCACATGCGGCAAATTGAATAGAAATTGCTTAGCTATTCTGAATACCCAAGTAGCTAAAATTGTTATCTACTTTATTATAGGGGAGTAAAGACTTAAGTGTGGAAGTTAGCTTAGAATTGCAATTGATAAGGAGTAGTTGACATTTATTATCATTTGAATACTCAGTCACATACACAAGACCACTATATCATCGGCATATAAGTTGATCGTATGTTCTGGAGACCCAAATTTGATACAGCGTCATACACTTCTCTCCATTCATGTTCATTTGTACTCAGCACAGCTTGATCATGCTGTGCTGTCACATACACCCACATTAACTTTACTGAAGTGTCTTGAGAGTGAATAGATATCACATCCAGCCAGGACGCGATGTCTATTCACACTCCCGACACTTCGGTAAACTTTGTGTGGGACTTAATCACAGCACTGCGTGACCTCCCGAGATCACGTTGTGAATGACAGCACAGCGTGATCTCGCTGTGCTGTGTGAGTAAGTCCCACATAAACTTTACCGAAGTGTCGGGAGTGTGAATAGACATCGCGTCCTAGCTGGAGGTGATGTCTGGAGGTGATGTCTATTCATTGTCAAGACACTTCAGTAAAGTTAATGTGGGTGTATGTGACAGCACAGCGTGATCTTGTGAGATCACGCTGTGCTGAGTACAAATGGACATGAATGGAGAGAAGTGTATGACGCTGATTGGTCAGCGTCATACACTTCTCTTTACAACGCCCACTTGGTCAAAAGTTAAAAAACGCCTAGCTAGGCATTAAGATACGAATTAGCATAAATCTAAAATTGCTCATAACTTGCTCAAAAATTATAGTTTTTCAAAATAAAAACCACTGTTGTTACCTACATTACAGCGCCAATCAGATTATGTAGGAGATAGGGCACTTATAATGTGGTGACAGAGCCTCTTTAATATGAAAAAAGTACACCCTTGCAATTTCATCCCTTGGAGCGAACACCGCAGCGTTCTTTGCCTTATTTATACTATGGGTCCTATCTAACATCAGATCTGTATCTGTAGCTTCAGGCAGGACTGCTGGCATTATGTCCAAGATATATTGTAGTAGCTTGTTGTTCGTAACTGAATAAGGGATCCCTCTTAATCGGACATTATTTTGTCTGGACTTGTTTTCAAGATCCACCAATTTTCCCGCCTGTGTCTCGTGCTGCGGAATTAGAGCTTTATTTGTATCAATTAACGCATTATGCATTCTCACAAAATCGGATGTACATGTTTCTACTTTTGACGTACGGGCTAATAGCTCAGCCATATCAGATTGAATTTATTTTGCGACAGAGACAAAATCTGCATGTATGCTCCCTTTAAGTCTGTCCAACATATGTTGGAATGAGGCTTCAGTTATCATAACAGCATCTCCCGCTTTGTTTTGACCAGTCTAAGGCTAGATTTACACGAGCGTTGCGCATCTCGGATGTGAAAAACTGTCCACCCGTGCTTTTCCCTGTGGGATACATTATCACGCATCCCCCATAGACTAGAGTCTATGGAGATATGGAGAGATGCGTGAAGAGCAAAAAAATAGGACATGTCCTATTTGCTCACGGACGGATAACATGTTCATGTGAATAAGGTCTTAGGTAGACTCAAGCGTTCATCAAACAAAGAATCTTTTGATTCCACAGAGAGGTTTAGTGTGTCAGAGTTCACCGCTGAGATGGAGGTGCCCGAGGGTACCCCTAACTGCACTTTCAGATGTATTTGTGGATTGCTTAGCAGGAAAGTATTTAGTTAAATTGGCAGACTTGGCTAGCTGCTTCTTAGTGCAGCCCATCTTGCAAGATTATAAATTCAGCGATTCCCTGCCAAAATTATTGAGAGCTTGCAAAGGGGTATAGTTAGTACATTTTTCTAATAGAAGAAATAATTTGTTAATTTGTCTCCCATCGATGAATTCTAGATAACAAGCAGTTACTTATATTTCTCACTACTTAGCCCACTAAGGCACAATTCTTTGCCAAAGCTATTATGAGCGTGCAAGAGGTGTAGTTTGTGCAGTTTTCCAATAGAGAAAATAGTTTACTGCGTCCCCCAGCGGTGAATGTTAGATAGACAGACACTTATATTTCTAACTGCTTCATTTACTGAGACAGAATTCTTTGCCTAAACTTTTATGAGCCAGCCAAGGGGTGTAGTTAGTACAAATTTTAAGGAGAAAAAAAAAATAGTCTGCTGGGCTGCCCAGCGGTAAATGATAGAAAACAAGCGGTTACTGCAGATGATAAATTGCATGCAGTCACTTATATTTCTCACTACTTAGTCTTCTGAGACACTATTTTTTGCCAACACTATTATGGCTTGCAATAGATGTTGTTAGTGCAGTTTTACAATAGAAAAAATAGACGCTGCGTCCCCCAGTGGTAAATGATAGATAACAAACAATCACTTATATTTCCCACTGCTTATCTCACTGAGACACAGATCTTTGCCCAACCTATTAGGAGCCTGTTAAGCTGCGTAATTAATACAATTTTCAAGAGAAAAAAAAATAGTTTGCCGAGTCCCCCAGTGGTAAATGATAGATAACAAGTGGTCACTGATATTTCTCACTGCTTAGCCCACTGAGACACAATTCTTTACAAAAAAAAACTGTTACATGCTTGCCAAAAGGTGTAGCTAGTACGGTTTTTCAGTAGAAGGAATAGTTTGCTGTGTCCCCTAGTGGTTAAAGATAGATAACAAACAGTCACTTATATTTCTCACTGCTTAGCCCATTGAGACACAATTCTTTGCCAAAACTATTGTGAGCTTACCAAGACGTGTAGTAGGTGCAGGTTTCCAATAGTAAAAAACTGTTTGAAGAGTCCTCCAAGTATATATGATAGATAACATGCGGTCACTGATATTTCTCTCTGCTTAGCCACCTGAAGCATAATTCTCTGCCAAAACTGTTATAAGCTAACTAGCTAAGAGGTGGAGTTAATATAATTGTAGACAAAATATTCTCTTGAGTCCCCCGGCGGTGAATGATAGATAACAAACGGTCACTTTTGCATGAAAACAGAAATTACCTTGCAACCAATCTGCCAGCTTTTGTTAAAGCTATATTTTTATATTAGCTCCAAGACACACACATTTCTGCCCTCATTGTCCAAGCAATTCAGAAAGCAAGAGGCATCAGCGCTGGCATACTTTCCTGCTGCTCCCGCACTCAGCGTTTGCTTCTTAGCCCAGCAAACAGCATTTATAGTGTTTAATATTTAGGACCTGAATAGAGGCATAACCTGATCCCTCTGCTCTTCCGCTCCTCCGCTCTCTCCATTTCATCTGTTTGTCCCACTCCCACTACAGCGCACCTACGGTCAAGCTCCTGTCTTCAAGCTAGCCAAGCCTTTGATGCACACCCCTGCCTGTCACTGGCTATCCCCCGGTATCACTGACTGAAGTATGCTATTTGATTTGAAAGCTGTGAGCGACGAGACCATAACAGGGGTGGACTTTTACTGCAGATCTTCCTCATTGATTACACAGCCAATATATTTTAGGGTAACAAAGATGAAGTTTTCTATACAAACACTTTTAGGGACATTTCTTTAACTATTGTCCCAGCACTTGCATGTAAGACCTCAAACAAATGAGAAATGTCCACCATTGAATACCATTATATATATATATATATATATATATATATATATATATACAGTATATAGATATATATATATATATCTATATATTTATATATATATATATATATATCTATATATATACACATACATACAGTGAAGGAAATAAGTATTTGATCCCTTGCTGATTTTGTAAGTTTTCCCACTGTCAAAGACATGAACAGTCTAGAATTTTTAGGCTAGGTTAATTTTACCAGTGAGAGATATATTATATTTAAAAAAAAAAACAGAAAATCACATTGTCAAAATTATATATATGTATTTGCATTGTGCACAGAGAAAAAAGTATTTGATCCCTTTGGCAAACAAGACTTAATACTTGAGGGCAAAACCCTTGTTGGCAAGCACAGCAGTCAGACGTTTTTTGTAGTTGATGATGAGGTTTGCACACATGTTAGATGGAATTTTGGCCCACTCCTCTTTGCAGATCATCTGTAAATCATTAAGATTTCGAGGCTGTCGCTTGGCAACTCGGATCTTCAGCTCCCTCCATAAGTTTTCGATGGGATTAAGGTCTGGAGACTGGCTAGGCCACTCCATGACCTTAATGTGCTTCTTTTTGAGCCACTCCTTTGTTGCCTTGGCTGTATGTTTTGGTCATTGTCGTGCTGGAAGACCCAGCCCTGAGCCATTTTTAATGTCCTGGTGGAGGGAAGGAGGTTTTCACTCAGGATTTGACGGTACATGGCTCCATCCATTCTCCCATTGATGCGGTGAAGTAGTCCTGTGCCCTTAGCAGAGAAACACCCCCAAAACATAATGTTTCCACTTCCATGCTTGACAGTGGGAACGGTGTTCTTTGGGTCATAGGCAGCATTTCTCTTCCTCCAAACACGGCGAGTTGAGTTAATGCCAAAGAGCTCAATTTTAGTCTCATCTGACCACAGCATCTTCTCCCAATCACTCTCAGAATCATCCAGATGTTCATTTGCAAACTTCAGACGGGCCTGTACATGTGCCTTCTTGAGCAGGGGGACCTTGCGGGCACTGCAGGATTTTATTCCATTACGGCGTAATGTGTTACCAATGGTTTTCTTGGTGATTGTGGTCCCAGCTGCCTTGAGATCATTAACAAGTTCCTCCCGTGTAGTTTTCGGCTGAGCTCCCACCTTCCTCAGGATCAAGGATACCCCACGAGGTGAGATTTTGCATGGAGCCCCAGATCGATGTCGATTGACAGTCATTTTGTATGTCTTCCATTTTCTTACTATTGCACCAACAGTTGTCTCCTTCTCACCCAGCATCTTACTTATGGTTTTGTTGCCCATTCCAGCCTTGTGCAGGTCTATGATCTTGTCCCTGACATCCTTAGAAAGCTCTTTGGTCTTGCCCATGTTGTAGAGGTTAGAGTCAGACGGATTAATTGAGTCTGTGGACAGGAGTCTTTTATACAGGTGACCATTTAAGACAGCTGTCTTTAATGCAGGCACCAAGTTGATTTGGAGCGTGTAACTGGTCTGGAGGAGGCTGAACACTTAATGGTTGGTAGGGGATCAAATACTTATTTCTCTGTGCACAATGCAAATATATATATATAATTTTGACTATGTGATTTTCTGTTTTGTTTTTTATATAATCTATCTCTCACTGGTAAAATTAACCTAGCCTAAAAATTCTAGACTGTTCATGTCTTTGACAGTGGGCAAACTTACAAAATCAGCAAGGGATCAAATACTTATTTCCTCCACTGTATATATATATATATATATATATATATATACACACAGATATATACATATATATATATATATCTTTATATATATTTATGTAGGCTTAGTCCCAGTTCTGGGTGTATGTGCAGCGTAGGTTCCCACCTTACAGAGGTCGCCTTGTCGTGGCAGGTGGGCTAACACTTTTTGATCAAAATGTGCACTAAGAACCTCCCTATTTGTAAGTAGATTTAGCTTTAGTGCATATTTATTTATATTTAGTGGTTTAGGTGGCATTAGTGTCGCAGGGTGCTGTCACCATTCTATGTTTGCTGTATATCTGCAGTCATGGGTGTTCTTGCACCTGCATACATTTTGTATCATTTAGTTGGAATGTGCTGTTCAACTTTTTGTTGTGTTTATGTGATCCATATATGTGGGGTTAGTGACTGCCTCCACTTGTTGTTCTTGCACTCCTCCCATTCTGCCCTGGGTGATTTTAATCAGTTCAATGCTGGATCCTACCATCCCCAGGTATATATGTAGGCTTAGTCCCAGTTCTGGGTGTATGTGCAGCGTAGGTTCCCACCTTACAGAGGTCGCCTTGTCGTGGCAGGTGGGCTAACACTTTTTGATCAAAATGTGCACTAAGAACCTCCCTATTTGTAAGTAGATTTAGCTTTAGTGCATATTTATTTATATTTAGTGGTTTAGGTGGCATTAGTGTCGCAGGGTGCTGTCACCATTCTATGTTTGCTGTATATCTGCAGTCATGGGTGTTCTTGCACCTGCATACATTTTGTATCATTTAGTTGGAATGTGCTGTTCAACTTTTTGTTGTGTTTATGTGATCCATATATGTGGGGTTAGTGACTGCCTCCACTTGTTGTTCTTGCACTCCTCCCATTCTGCCCTGGGTGATTTTAATCAGTTCAATGCTGGATCCTACCATCCCCAGGTATATATGTAGGCTTAGTCCCAGTTCTGGGTGTATGTGCAGCGTAGGTTCCCACCTTACAGAGGTCGCCTTGTCGTGGCAGGTGGGCTAACACTTTTTGATCAAAATGTGCACTAAGAACCTCCCTATTTGTAAGTAGATTTAGCTTTAGTGCATATTTATTTATATTTAGTGGTTTAGGTGGCATTAGTGTCGCAGGGTGCTGTCACCATTCTATGTTTGCTGTATATCTGCAGTCATGGGTGTTCTTGCACCTGCATACATTTTGTATCATTTAGTTGGAATGTGCTGTTCAACTTTTTGTTGTGTTTATGTGATCCATATATGTGGGGTTAGTGACTGCCTTCACTTGTTGTTCTTGCACTCCTCCCATTCTGCCCTGGGTGATTTTAATCAGTTCAATGCTGGATCCTACCATCCCCAGGTATATATGTAGGCTTAGTCCCAGTTCTGTGTGTATGTGCAGCGTAGGTTCCCACCTTACAGAGGTCGCCTTGTCGTGGCAGGTGGGCTAACACTTTTTGATCAAAATGTGCACTAAGAACCTCCCTATTTGTAAGTAGATTTAGCTTTAGTGCATATTTATTTATATTTAGTGGTTTAGGTGGCATTAGTGTCGCAGGGTGCTGTCACCATTCTATGTTTGCTGTATATCTGCAGTCATGGGTGTTCTTGCACCTGCATACATTTTGTATCATTTAGTTGGAATGTGCTGTTCAACTTTTTGTTGTGTTTATGTGATCCATATATGTGGGGTTAGTGACTGCCTCCACTTGTTGTTCTTGCACTCCTCCCATTCTGCCCTGGGTGATTTTAATCAGTTCAATGCTGGATCCTACCATCCCCAGGTATATATGTAGGCTTAGTCCCAGTTCTGGGTGTATGTGCAGCGTAGGTTCCCACCTTACAGAGGTCGCCTTGTCGTGGCAGGTGGGCTAACACTTTTTGATCAAAATGTGCACTAAGAACCTCCCTATTTGTAAGTAGATTTAGCTTTAGTGCATATTTATTTATATTTAGTGGTTTAGGTGGCATTAGTGTCGCAGGGTGCTGTCACCATTCTATGTTTGCTGTATATCTGCAGTCATGGGTGTTCTTGCACCTGCATACATTTTGTATTATTTAGTTGGAATGTGCTGTTCAACTTTTTGTTGTGTTTATGTGATCCATATATGTGGGGTTAGTGACTGCCTCCACTTGTTGTTCTTGCACTCCTCCCATTCTGCCCTGGGTGATTTTAATCAGTTCAATGCTGGATCCTACCATCCCCAGGTATATATGTAGGCTTAGTCCCAGTTCTGGGTGTATGTGCAGCGTAGGTTCCCACCTTACAGAGGTCGCCTTGTCGTGGCAGGTGGGCTAACACTTTTTGATCAAAATGTGCACTAAGAACCTCCCTATTTGTAAGTAGATTTAGCTTTAGTGCATATTTATTTATATTTAGTGGTTTAGGTGGCATTAGTGTCGCAGGGTGCTGTCACCATTCTATGTTTGCTATACACATACATATATATATATATATATATATATATATATATATATATACACACAGATATATACATATATATATATATCTTTATATATATTTATATATATATATATATATATATATATATAGATATATATCTATCTATATATATAAAAGTCCAAATACAATGTCAGCCGCGCAGCCTTGTAAATCATAGGTGGGTGCCGACCTGCCCAGGTCAGGGCTAACAGACCTGCTGTAGTAGAATCCAAAAATCAGGCAGCACTCCAAGGTATAAGCAAGGTAAAAAAAGGTGCTTTATTGCTCCATATACACACGACGTTTCAGCTCCACACAGGAGCCTTTCTCAAGTGAGAAAGGCTCCTGTGTTGAGCTGAAACGTCGTGTGTATATGGACCAATAAAGCACCTTTTTCTACCTTGCTTATACCTTGGAGTGCTGCCTGATTTTTGGATTCTATCTATCTATATATATATATATATATATATATATATATATATATATATATATATATATATATAGTTACACTATATGAACAAAAGTAGTTGGACGCCTACACATTACACCTACAGGACCTTTTATAACTGTCACGATCTGTGGGTATGTGAACCCACTGGGCCGTACCGCCGTAGCGGGATACCAACTGGCCAAACAGTGTACCAAGTAAAATCTATAGTCCGAATTCACAAGGCGTTGAACAACCCCCCAGGTCGTCCTATTGTGTCTGGCACAGATTCCATTTTCTGCCACATTGTCATGTTTCTGGATAGAATCCTCAGACCCTATGCCTTAGAGGCTAGTTCATATATCAGGGACACCTCTGATTTTCTGAAAAAATTAGGGGAGGTCTCTTTGCCGACAATGGAAAATATTTTACTTGTGTCCTTTGATGTCACCAGCCTGTACACGGTTATAGATCACACCAGGGGACTGAAAGCTGTCAAAATTTTTGGGGAAATGTCAAATTTTATATCTGATTGTTGCATATTTCTTTTACAGCTCCTGGAAATAATACTGAGACGTAATTATTTTCTGTTGGGGGATGATTACTTTTTGCAATTACAGGGTACTGCGATGGGGTCCAATATTGCCCCTACATATGCGCACTTTGGAGGAGACATTTGTCTATACATCGCGCCATTTTGAGCATGTTTTCAAGTGGTGGCGATATATTGACGATGTCTTTCTAATATGGACCGGTGATCTTGCATTGCTACAGAAGTTTCATACTTACCTGAACTCAATAGATGATAGTGTTAAATTCACCATAGTTCACTCTGATACAGAAATACAATTTCTTGATGTACTGGTTGGGATCAAGGAAGGCATTTTCACTGCTGAGCTCTTTGTTAAACCCACTGACTGCAATAATTTGCTCCCTTTCTCAAGTAGTCACCCACGGAAGATGATAGAGAGTTTACCCATCAGTCAGTTAATGCGGGTCAAAAGAGTTGTCAGTGATAGTGCCACCACAGAAAAATCATTGGACATGATGATCAATCGTTTCAAGAAACGAGGTTAGCCGATGAAACTTTTAAATAAGCATAGATCTATGGTAACGGACCTAGATAGAGAGACACTCCTTGAGTCAGGAAGTCCACGTTCTGGTATACAACGTATACCCTTTGTATCAACGTATACGGAACGCATAGACAACCAATATGTACACAAACAGGAATCGTGTGAACTCCAAAAAAATATATATATCTTTATATGTCTATAAAAGTCAAGGTAACACACATAGTTATATCTATAGACTGAGGAGAACACACATATAACCCAATATGACCTGGTACTCTGACCATAGCATTACTACGAAACCTATAGAGAAAAGAGGTCAAGTACACACAAGATATTGCAATAGAAAAGATTCTTTATTAACAAATTCAAGAAACAGGACAATTTAAAAAATGAGTCATACAATGTAAGTTGGCGTCAGCCCATGTTGTGTATAAATATTGATGGTAACACAATGTCACAAATGAGTAACAAGACCCGGGATCAATACTGTTGTATATTAGACAGTCTTTAGATGCATATGGCTATATGTAACACATCATGAATAGGTGGTGCAGGTGGTGCAGATCCTCAGGTTGAAACCACTATTTGCCTGTTGTATAGAGGTTATAAATATATGTGGCCAATACACATGGATGAAATCATTCATATATAAGGTACACAGTTTACAAATGTTGAAGAATGTAAGTCGTGAGTGTGATTGGTAGCACTAAAGCAAATACAGGTGAAAGTCGAAGATCTGAGTCATAATACCAGCAGATAGCCAGATGCATAGGAAGAAAGTAGTATTACGTACCCGGATTCATATAACCAACATGGGGGAGACGCCAGCTTTAGTGCATATTTATTTATATTTAGTGGTTTAGGTAGCATTAGTGTCGCAGGGTGCTGTCACCATTCTATGTTTGCTGTATATCTGCAGTCATGGGTGTTCTTGCACCTGCATACATTTTGTATCATTTAGTTGGAATGTGCTGTTCAACTTTTTGTTGTGTTTATGTGATCCATATATGTGGGGTTAGTGACTGCCTCCACTTGTTGTTCTTGCACTCCTCCCATTCTGCCCTGGGTGATTTTAATCAGTTCAATGCTGGATCCTACCATCCCCAGGTATATATGTAGGCTTAGTCCCAGTTCTGGGTGTATGTGCAGCGTAGGTTCCCACCTTACAGAGGTCGCCTTGTCGTGGCAGGTGGGCTAACACTTTTTGATCAAAATGTGCACTAAGAACCTCCCTATTTGTAAGTAGATTTAGCTTTAGTGCATATTTATTTATATTTAGTGGTTTAGGTGGCATGGGGAGTAGCCATCTTGCTACCCCCGGCCTGTCGCCGAGTACCTCCGACATCACCCACTGCCACCAATTACGGTCTAATTATGCCCATATTTAAGGGAGGGTCCCGCCGGGAAGACGCCATCCCCGGACGAAGGCATCAGCCGAAACGCGCGTCGGGACTGGCGTCTCCCCCATGTTGGTTATATGAATCCGGGTACGTAATACTACTTTCTTCCTATGCATCTGGCTATCTGCTGGTATTATGACTCAGATCTTCGACTTTCACCTGTATTTGCTTTAGTGCTACCAATCACACTCACGACTTACATTCTTCAACATTTGTAAACTGTGTACCTTATATATGAATGATTTCATCCATGTGTATTGGCCACATATATTTATAACCTCTATACAACAGGCAAATAGTGGTTTCAACCTGAGGATCTGCACCACCTGCACCACCTATTCATGATGTGTTACATATAGCCATATGCATCTAAAGACTGTCTAATATACAACAGTATTGATCCCGGGTCTTGTTACTCATTTGTGACATTGTGTTACCATCAATATTTATACACAACATGGGCTGACGCCAACTTACATTGTATGACTCATTTTTTAAATTGTCCTGTTTCTTGAATTTGTTAATAAAGAATCTTTTCTATTGCAATATCTTGTGTGTACTTGACCTCTTTTCTCTATAGGTTTCGTATACGGAACGCAGTAATGACATTGCCAATGTCATTAGACGTCATTGGCCTATGGTGGGAAATTGTCTCCCTCAAGTTATTGAATTCACTAATCAGCCTTTATTTTCGTACCACAGACCCCCTAGTCTCAAGGACAAATTAGTCAGAGCGGATGTAGGTCCAATTAAAGCAAAAAAACAAACGTATTTGACTAAACCTAGAGTTGGTTGTTTTCCGTGTTTATGCTGTGTCAATTGTAATTTAATGCACAAGGGCCCCTACTTAGAGCACCCCACCACGGGTAGACTGTTCCAGATTAGACATTATCTTACATGCAATAACGATTTTGTTATCTATGTTCTCCAATGTCCCCGCAAATTGCTCTATGTGGGTGAGACCACCTTGGACCTGAAAACTAGACTTAACCCCTTAATGACGCAGCCTAGTTTGGGCCTTAAAGAGGCTCTGTCACCAGATTTTGCAGCCCCTATCTGCTATTGCAGCAGATAGGCGCTGCAATGTAGATTACAGTAACGTTTTTATTTTTAAAAAACGAGCATTTTTGGCCAAGTTATGACCATTTTTGTAGTTATGCAAATGAGGCTTGCGAAAGTCCAAGTGGGTGTGTTTAAAAGTAAAAGTCCAAGTGGGCGTGTATTATGTGCGTACATCGGGGCGTTTTTAATACTTTTACTAGCTGGGCGCTCTGAAGAGAAGTATCATCCACTTCTCTTCAGAACGCCCAGCTTCTGACAGTGCAGATCTGTGACGTCACTCACAGGTCCTGCATCGTGTCGGCCACATCGGCACCAGAGGCTACAGTTGATTCTGCAGCAGCATCAGCGTTTGCAGGTAAGTCGATCTTACCTGCAAACGCTGATGCTGCTGCAGAATCAACTGTAGCCTCTGGTGCCGATGTGGCCGACACGATGCAGGACCTGTGAGTGACGTCACAGATCTGCACTGTCAGAAGCTGGGCGTTCTGAAGAGAAGTGGATGATACTTCTCTTCAGAGCGCCCAGCTAGTAAAAGTATTAAAAACGCCCCGATGTACGCACATAATACACGCCCACTTGGACTTTTACTTTTAAACACACCCACTTGGACTTTTGCAAGCCTCATTTGCATAACTACAAAAATAGTCATAACTTGGCCAAAAATGCTCGTTTTTTAAAAATAAAAACGTTACTGTAATCTACATTGCAGCGCCTATCTGCTGCAATAGCAGATAGGGGTTGCAAAATCTGGTGACAGAGCCTCTTTAAGGCACAGAGCCCATTTTTTAAATCTGACATATTTCACTTTATGTGGTAATAACGTTGGAATGCTTAAACCTATCCGAGCGAATCTGAGATTGTTTTCTCGTGAGACATTGGGCTTTATGCTAGTGGTAAAATTTGGGTGATATATTCAGTGTTTATTTGTGAAAAATTGCAAAATTTAGCGAAAAATTTGAAAAAATAGAATTTTTCAGAATTTAAATGCATCTTCTTGTAAAACAGATGGTTACACCAGCCAAAATAGTTACTAGTTCACATTTCCCATATGTCTACTTTAGATTGGCATCATTTTTTGAGCATTATTTTATTTTTCTTGGACGTTACAAGGCTTAGAACATAAACTGCAATTTCTCATATTTTTAAGAAAATTTCAAAAGCCTTTTTTTTAAGGTACCTGTTCAGTTCTGAAACCCCCATATTAGAAACCCCAATAAAACACCCCATTTTAAAAACTAGACCCCTCAAAGTATTCAAAATAGCATTTAGAAAGTTTTTTTTAACCCTTTAGGCATTTCACAGGAATTAAAGCAAAGTGGAGGTGAAATTTGCAAATTTCATTTTTCTTGCTGAATTTCAATTTTATTCTATTTTTTTTCTGTAACAAAGAAGGTTTTACCAGAGAAACACTACTAATATGTATTGTCCAGATTCTGCAGTTTTTAGAAATGTCCTACATGTGGCTCTAGTGCGCTCGTGGACTAAAACACAAGCCCCAGAAGCAAAGAAGGACCTAGTGCATTTTGGTGCTTCTTTTTTATTAGAATATATTTTAGTCAGCATGCCAGGTTTGGAGAGGTGTTGAGGTACCAAAACAGTAGGAATCCCCAAAAACTGACCCCATTTTGGAAACTGCACCCCTCAAGGAATTCATTTATGGTTATTGTTACCATTTTGACCCCGCAGTTTTTTCACAGCGCGTATTTGAATTGGGCTGTGAAATTAAAAGAATGACAATTTTTCCAATAAGATGTCATTTTTGATCAGAATTTCTTATTTTCACAGGAAACAAAATGCCCCATTTTGTTGCCCAATTTGTCCTGAGTGCGGCAATACCCCATTTGTGGTGATAAACTGCCGTTTGGGTCCATGGGAGGTCTCAGAAGGAAAGGAGCGCTATGTGTTCTTAGGAGTCCATATTTTGCTGGATTGGTTTTCAGGTGCCATGTCACATTTGCAGAGTCTCAGAGGTATCAAAGCAATGGAAAACCACCAAAAGTGACCCCATTTTGGAAACTACACCCCTCAAGGAATTCATTTATGGGTGTTGTGACCATCTAGACTCCACAGTTTTTTCACAGAATTTATTTGAATTGGGCTCTGAATTAAAAAAAATTTCATTTTTTCCAATAAGAGGTAGTTTTGGCTCAAAATTTCTAATTTTCACAAGGAATAAAATACCCCATTTTGTTGCCCAATTTGTCCTGAGTGCAGCAATACCCTATTTGTGGTGATAAACTGCCGTTTGAGCCCATGGGAGGGCTCAGAAGGAAAGGACCACCATTTGGCCTACTGGAGCTTTTCTGGTGCTAAGTATTGTACGCAGAAGCCCCTAAGGTACCGGTACAGTTGAAACCCCCGACAAGTGACCCTGTTTTAAAATCTACACCCCTTTAGGCATTCATCTAGAGGTGTAGTGAGCATTTTGACCCCACAGGTATTGTGTAAAAGATAATGCGCAGCAGTTGGTGCAGAGTGAGATTTGACATTTTCTATACATATATGCCAATTCAGTGTCCGATATATTGTGCCCAGCATGTGCCACCGGAGATATACACCCCATAAACTGTAATGTGGGTTCTCACGGGTACGGCAATACCCTACATGTGGCTGTTATCAGCTGCCTGGGCACGCAGCAGGGCTCAGAGGGGAAAGATGAGAAGGGGTAAGCTGTGCGGAGTGCATCAGGGCGAGTAAAATTGTGGTAAATTAAAAATAAAGGGATGTATGATAAATTTTAAAACACTTTCATACAGAGCTCTGGTTTTTCGGGACACGTGTCACATTGATATATTGTGTCCTTCCTTATCCCCCTCTTATAGCAGACTTTGCACCTCTTTTGACTTTTTCCCTTCTTGCCAGTTTGGGGAACTTCTCCTAAAAAGTGTTGCCCTGGTACGATACGTGTGGCCTCGCTTCCAGAAGTACTGTAGGGCTTCGGTACTTGATTTGACCACCCCTCCCATGTACCTATTATAGTCCAGGATGCAGTCTGGTTTGGGGGTCTCTGTACTGGTACCTCATACAGGTACATGGGTACTGGTGTGGCATCTCTCTTGTCTTGTACTTGACACACAATATGTTGCTGCTAGATTGTGCCCTGCTCTCACCCCTTCTGAGTGTTTGCCCAAGATTGTGCCCTGCTCTCACCCCTTCTGAGTGTTTGCCCAAGCAGAGTCTTAGGGAGGCCTCTCAGATTTATTCTAGCAATGCCGAATGCCGCAGGACTTCTGGAAGCGAGGTAGTTGAAGAGTGAGACGCTGGTATAAAAATTATCCAGGTAGAGTTGGTAACCCTGGTCCTGCGGGGTGCACCAAATCCCACACAATTTTTTTATTAACCCCCAGTAAAGGGGGGCATTCTGGGGGCTGAATACTGGTGTCCTTCCCTTCGTATATCCTAAATTTGTAGGTTTACCCTGATGCACTCTCGCGCAGCTTATACATCTTCACGCCATACCTTGCCCTCTTACCCGGCAGGTACTGGCGGAATTGAAGCCTCCCTTTAAAATGTACCAAGGACTCATCAATAGAAATACACTTCTCGGGGGTGTATGCTTGGGAAAACTGTCACTGAAACGGTCTAATAGGGGTCTCCGTTTATACAAACGGTCAAAACTGGGGTCATCTCGGGGTGGGCACGGCCCATTATCAGTATAATGTAAGAAGCAAAGTATTGCCTCATTTTTATTTACTTTTTAGTTTCCAGCTCAGTTCTGAAGTTGCTTTGAGGGGCCTATATATTAGACACCCCTATCAAACACCCCATTTTAAAAACTAGACCCCTCAAAGTATTCACAACAGCATTTAGAAAGTTTATTAACCTTTTAGGTGTTTCACAGGAATTTAGAGCAAAGTAGAGGTGACATTTAATTAATTTAATTTAATTTAATTTATTAGGCACCATGTCCGGTTCGAAGAGGTCTTGTGGTGCTAAAACAGTGGAAACCCCCCAAAAGTGACCCCATTTTGGAAACTAGAGACCTTGAGGAATTCATTGCAGTTTTCATGGGGTGCATGCAACTTTTTGATCAGTTTTTATTATATTTTTAAGAGGTGTGGTGACTAAAAAACAGCAATTTTACTATTGTTTTTTATTCAATTTTTTTTTTACAGCGTTCACCGTGCGCTATAAATGACATATTCACTTTATTCTGCGGGGCGATACGATTACGGTGATACCAGATGTTTATATTTTTTTATGTCTTACGGCGTTTGCACAATAAAATACATTTTGTAAAATATAATTTATTTTTTGTGTTACCTTATTCTAAGAGTCATAACTCTAGTTTTATTTTTTCATCAGGAAAGCCGTGCAAGGACTTATTTTTAGCGTAACGAACTGTAGTTTCGATCAGTACTATTTTTAGGTACATGCGACTTTTTGATCTCTTTTTATTCCATTTTTTGGGAGATGAAGTGACCAAACCATTGTGATTCTGGTACAGTTTATTATTATTTTCTTTTACGGCGTTCACCGCGCGGGATAAATAACTATATCGTTTTGTAGTTCAGGCCATTACGGACGCGGCGATACCAATTGTGTATAGTTTATTTGTTTATTTATATATTTTTATTAATAATAAAGGACTGATGAGGGGAAAAGGGGGATTTTTACTTTTATCACTTTTAAAACTTTTATTTTCTTATTTTGACACAAGTTTTTTTAACTTTTTTACACTTTTTTTATTTTGTCCCACTAGGGGACTTGAGGGCCGGAGGCCCTGATCGTTATTCTAATACACTGCACTACATGCGTAGTGCAGTGTATTAGAGCTGTCAGCTGTTCGCTGACAGCAATCATAGTGGTTTCTGACTTTGTCAGGACCCACTAGGCTTCCGTTGATGGCGTAGCCAGAGTCCATTGTTAGTACTCTGGTTGCCATAGTAGCGATCGTGGCCCGCTATTGTGTAGCGGGCCTTCGATTGTGGGTTAACCCCTAAGAAGCCACGATCGCTACTGATTGCGGCTTCTAAGGGGTTAATCGGCGGGGACCACCGCGATCGGTCCCTGCACACTGAGCTGTGATAGCCTGCTGTCGGAAACAGCAGGTATCACAGCTCAAACACGCGCCGGGGAAAGATGGCGCCGTGTTAACTCAGGTCAGTACTATTACTGAGCTGAGCGAGAACGATGCGCTCAGCACGACGTAATAGTACTGAGCTGAGCGTGAAGGGGTTAATCAGCATAGGTACACCATTAGGAAGAAGAAATTGGATCTCCCTGTATCTAAACATTTTGCTAAATTGGGTCACACTGAGCAACAAATGAGATTTTGGATCTTAGACCACATCCCGCCACCTAGAAGGGGAGGTGACAGGACCAGACTCCTGAAATTGAGGGAATTACAATGGATAGGGAGGCTCGATACTCTAAAACCTAAGGGTTTGAATGTTGATTTTGCATTGGGTGGATTGGTATAGGTCCCTCTGACACTGGTTCCCATTGGTGATATGGGTTAATATCAATTTCCGTGTATTTGACATGTTGATTATATTGTACTTGATTGATACTAATTGCTTTTTTTTTATTATAGATGATGTCACATCTATTTGGATATCACCCTTGTGGACTCATTGAATCACTGCTCCTTATCCTCTATGTGGCTGGCCACCCTGCTATTGTGTTTTACTGTACTAAATTTTAATTATTTGGATGCTATCTAATCATGAGTGAGTAATGAGTTGGCTAGAGGCATACATAGTCTCTTTTGCCTGGACCCAATGTGACACGTGCTCTCCAACACTGCTTCTTACACACTTATTCGTATGGCAGGGACTTTTGGGAGCGCACTACTACACATATGTGTGGCATCCACACATACAGTGAAGGAAATAGGTATTTGATCCCTTGCTGATTTTGTAAATTTGGCCACTGTCAAAGACATGAACAGTCAAGAATTTTTAGGCTAGGTTAATTTTACCAGTGAGAGATATATTATATTTAAAAAAAACAAACAGAAAATCACATAGTCAAAATTAGATATATTTATTTGCATTCTGCACAGAGAAATAAGTATTTGATCCCCTACCAACCATTAAGAGTTCAGCCTCCTCCAGACCAGTTACACGCTCCAAATAAACTTGGTGCCTGCATTAAAGACAGCTGTCTTAAATGGTCACCTGTATAAAAGACTCCTGTCCACAGACTCAATTAATCAGTCTGACACTAACCTCTACAACATGGGCAAGACCAAAGAGCTTTCTAAGGATGTTAGGGACAAGATCATAGACCTGCACAAGGCTGGAATGGGCTACAAAACCATAAGTAATTTTTGAGAATATCTGTGAGTGTGTCTGTGGGAATTTTTGCCCATTCATCCAGAAGAGCATTTGTGAGATCAGACACAGATATTGGACGAGAGGGCAGGCTCGTAGTCTCTGTTCTATTTCATCCCAAAGGTGTTTGATGGGATTGAGGTCAGGACTCTGTTTGGGCCAGTCAAGTTCTTTCAAACCCAACCATACCTTTATGGCCCTTGCTTTGTGCACTGGGGCACAGTCATGCTGGGCCTTCCCCAAACTGTTCCCACAAAGTTGGAAGCATATAATTTTCCAAAATGTCTTGGTATGCTGAAGCATTAGAATTTCCCTTTACTGAAACTAAGGGGCCAAGGCCAACCCCTAAATAACCCAATTACATTATCCTTCCTCCACCAAACTATACAGTTGACACAATGCAGTCAGACAGGTAATGTTCTCCTGGCATTGCCAAACCCAGACTTGTTAATCAGACTGCCAGATAGAGAAGCACCACTCCATAGAATACATTTCTGCAGCTCCAGAGTCCAGTGACGGCGTGCCCTACACTGCTCTATTCGACGCTCCCAGCACACAGTTTTTGAGCGGATGTTAATGCCAGGGGAAATTTGGAACTCTGCAGTTATTGGGTTAGCAGAGCGTTGGCGACTTTTATGCACTATGCGCCTCAGCCCTCAGCATCTGCGCTCTGTAACTTTACTTGTCTGCCACTTTGTGGATGGGTTGCTGTGGTTCCTAAATGCTTCCACTTTGCAATAATACCAATCACAGTTGATTGTGGAATATCTAGGCGGGAAGAAATTTCACGAACTGACATAATGCAACAGTGGCATCCTATTGCAGTACCACGCTCGAATTTAGTGAGCTCTTCAGAATGAGCCAGTCATTCACAAATGTTTGTAAGGCAGACTGCAGGGCTAGGTGCTTAATTTTTTGCACCTGTGGAAATGGGACTGAATGATATACCTGAATTTAATGATTAAGAGGTGTGTCCCAAGACTTTTGTCCATATAGTGTATATCTATTACTGTGCAAAAGTTTTAGGCAGTTGTATAAAACTGCTGCAAAGTAAGGATACTTTTAAAAATAGAAGTGTTAATATTTTTTTTTATCAATTAACAAACTACAAAGTAAATGAACAGAAGAGAAATCTAAATCATATTAATATTTGGTGTGATCACCCTTTGCCTTCAAAACAGCATCAATTCTTCTAGGTACACTTGCACATAGTCATGGATTTTGTAGGATTATAGTCAGGTGTATGATTAACCAATTGTACCAGACAGATGATAATAATCATCATTTTCATATGCAAGTTGTGATAAATAAAAATTATCATTACAGTTATGCCATATATATGTATACATTTTATATGTTTTATATGTTTCTCCTATTTCTCTGGAATGTCATGAGCTTTTAGTAAGATAAAGAGGGAAGCTTTGCTAATTATGTCTGCTGGTTATCCCTCCTTAGAGGGGGATAGCGGTGGAGGTCATGCTGAGATATTTTCGAGTTTGCTGAAGACTGATTTGATGTTCTGCACAACATGAACTTGTAAATAAGAATGACGTGTTATAAATACACATTTCTGAAGTGGCCAATAAATTGTAAGGCGGTTTCTTGATGGCAGTTAGCCAGAAAAGACCTTTTAAAAAATGCTAATGTAAACTAAAAGGACAGGACTTCTGCCTAAGGCCTCATTTACACGAGCATATCTGATTCACGTGCGTGAAAAACGTGCATGAATCGGGTCTGTGTGTGTTGCGTTATGCAATAGTGCGCTTTGCGAGGGGCATGCGTTATTCGCGGACTTGGAAAGCACATCATTTAAAAAAAAAACATATTTTCAATTGAATTGATGCACAAATCACGCACCGCACGTGCATCCGTGTGCGGTGCATGGTTTTCACGCACCCATTGACTTCAATGGGTGCGCAGGTGCGTGATAACGCACCAATATAGGACATGCAGTGAGTTTCATGCAGCGGACTCTCGCTCCATGAAAAATCACGCATGTGTGAATGGCCCCATTGAAATCAATGGGTCCGTGTGCTGTGCGTTGTTTCAACGCACAGCACACAAACGTGAATGGGGCCTTACTGTTATGAGTATCTCAGAGGTCACAACTTTCTTATCTATTTCTTAACTCTAGCTAGAACTTATAATTGTAACTTCACTTCTAAAAAAAACTTTCCATTTACTTGTCATGAGACAAGAGAGTTTGTTCAAGATTTCCTTATTAGTTGAAACACAGTGATAAACTGTGTCAGAAACGGCTGTGTAAGCAGCTTACAACTTGGTGAGGAATAGCCATCTCTGCTACAAGATGAGATTTTGGATGACCGTTTCATGTCACAGGTCTGCCATGGCAAGACTGAGCTCAGCAACAAGACACAAGGTAGATACACTGCATCAGCAAAGTCTCTCCCAGCCAAAAATTTCAAAGCAGACTGGGGTTTCAAGATGTGCTGTTCATGGTCTTATGAAAAAGCACAAAGAACAGGGTAATGTTGAGGACCATAGACGCAGTGGCCGGCCAAGGAAACTTACTGCAGCAGACCAAAGACACATCATGCTTACTTCCCTTTGAAATCGTAAGACGCCCAGCAGTGCCATCAGCTTAGAACTGGCAGAAACCAGTAGGACCCAGGTATACCCATTTACTATTCTGAGAAGTCTGGTCAGAAGTGGTCTTCATGGAAGAATTGTGGCCAAAAAGCCATACCTTCGACAGGTAAACAAGGCCAAGCGTCTCAAATATGCACAACAACATAGAAACAGGGGTGCAGAAAAATAGCAGCAGGTGCTCTGGACTGATGAGTCAAAATTTTTAATATTTGGCTGTAACAGAAGGCAGTTTGTTCGCCGAAGGGCTGGAGAGCAGTACAATAATGAGTGTCTGAGGCAACCACGAGGCATGGTCAAGGTTCCTTGCAAGTTTGGGGCTGCATTTCAATCCAATTTTTTCAGTGTCTGACAGCCTTTATGATTGTGATAAAAGTAAGGAGGTGACTAAACTGCCTATTCTCCTCATTCTACTTACATTGTGTGACAGAGTAAAAAATCCACACAAAAGGAAGTGACCTTCTGTTCTAGTTGTCCAGACATGGCAACTTTCTTGTACTTTATTATTTACAGACTTACCACTGACTGTCAACCTATAGTAAAGAACAAGTAACTTCCATCTTCAGCATCCTCATTTCCACTGTTTGGTGACTACATTCCTCCACATAGTAGTGTCGAGAAGGAAGACAACCAATGCTTCTCTAAAGAAAAACTGCAGATGTGTAATTCCCCTCCGCCTCAGATTCTCCTATAAAGGCTCATATGATGATTTCATTTCACAGGTCACGTGATTCAGTTTATGTAGTACTTAAAAATGCCAGTTTGCAAGAGAGGGACCATAATTCTTTCCCCTTTCTTTTCCTATTTTAATTGGAGACATTGCAAATAGTGGGCAGGGTGTGAGCCTTCCCTTCTCATTGTAGGGAAAATTTGCTATTTTCTAATTGTAAAACATTTCTCAGTATTTGGACAATTGAAGGAGCCATTGTTTTATACACCGCGTTCCAAATTATTATGCAAATGTTATTTTTAGCTGATTTTCCTAAATAGTCGATGCAAATGACAGTCAGTATAATCTTCAAGCCATCAACCGTTGGAGTATAATGCAAATTTTATTGAACAAATCTCCTAATGATAACAGATTTTTTTTTAGAAGTAAAAAAAACTCAAAATGCACTGTTTCAAATTATTATGCACAACAGAGATCAAAACATTTTAAAGGTTGTAAAGAGAACTAAAATGGTAAGTTGTTGAATTTGCAGCATCAGGAGGTCATATTTACAGAAATCAAAAGCTCTTTCAATAAAAAACAAACTTAGCAGGCCAAGCTACATGTTAACATAGGACCCCTTCTTTGATATCACCTTCACAATTCTTCCATCCATTGAATTTGTGAGTATTTGGATAGTTTCTGCTTGAATATCTTTGCAGGATGTCAGAATAGCCTCCCAGAGCTTCTGTTTTGATATGAACTGCCTCCCACCCTCATAGATATTTTGCTTGAGGATGCTCCAAAGGTTCTCAATAGGGTTGAGATCAGGGGAACATGGGGGCCACACCATGAGTTTCTCTCATTTTATGCCCATAGCAGCCAATGACACAGAGGTATTCTTTGCAGCATGAGATGGTGCATTGTCATGTATGAACATAATTTTGCTACGGAAGGCACGGTTCTTCTTTTTGTACCACGGAAGAAACTGGTCAGTCATAAACTCTACGTACTTTGCAGAGGTCATTTTCACACCGTCAGTGACCCTAAAGGGGCCTACCAGCTCTCTCCCCATGATTACAGCCCAAAACATGACTCCGCCACCTCCTTGCTGATGTCGCAGCCTTGTTGGGACATGGTGGCCATTCACCAACCATCCACTACTCCATCCATCTGGACCATCCAGGGTTGCACGGCACTCATCAGTAAACAACACGGTTTGAAAATTAGTCTTCATGTATTTCTGAGCCCACTGCAACCATTTCTGCTTGTGAGCATTGTTTAGGGTTGGCCGAATAATAGCTTTATGCGCACTTGCAAACCTCTGGAGGATCCTACACCTTGAGGTTCGCGGGACTCCAGAGGCACCAGCGGTTTCAAATACCTGTTTGCTGCTTTGCAATGGCATTTTAGCAGCTGCTCTCCTAATCCTATTAATTTGTCTGGCAGAAACCTTCCTCATTATGCCTTTATCTGAACGAACCCGTCTGTGCTCTGAATCAGCCACAAATCTTTTCACAGTACGATGATCACGCTTACGTTTTCTTGAAATATCCAATGTTTTCATACCTTGTCCAAGGTATTGCACTATTTCACGCTTTTCGGCAGCAGAGAGATCCTTTTTCTTTCCCATATTGCTTGAAACTTGTGGCCTGCTTAATAATGTGGAATGTCCTTCTTAAGTAGTTTTCCTTTGATTGGGCACGCCTGGCAAACTAATTATCACAGGTGTCTGAGATTGATTACAATGATCCAAAGAGCCCTAAGACACAATACCATCCATGAGTTTAATTGAAAAACTAATAATTAAATATTTATGACACTTAAATCCAATGTGCATAATAATTTGGAACATGGTGTAAAGAGAGCAAGGGTTAGGGCTACGCAGCCCAAATACCTTTGTAATCCTAAGGGTATGTGCACATGATAACTGGCTTTTACATCTGAAATTACAGACTGTTTTCAGGAGAAAACAGCTCCGTCGTTTCAGACGTAAATGCTCTTCCTCCCATTTTGCGAGGCGTACTTGACGCCCGTAATCTTGAGCTGTTCTTCATTGTATTCAATGAAAAATGGCTCAAATGATGTTTCAAAGAAGTGTCCTGCACTTCTTTGACGAGGCAGTCATTTTACGCGTCGTCGTTTGACAGCTGTCAAACGACGACGCGTAAATGACAGGTCGTCGGCACAGTACATCGGCAAACACATTCAAATTAATGGGCAGATGTTTGCCGATGTATTGCAGCTGTATTTTCAGGCGTAAATCGAGGCATAATACGCCTCGTTTACGCCTGAAAATAGGTTGTGTGAACACCGCCTTATGGTAACAATCTCAATATAAACCACACACTACTACTTGTAACAACCAAAAACCCAATATCATCAATGAATGCATTGTGTCTATATCTATTGCCACGATGTGCGGTAAAAAGGAAAACAGACCCTCGTACATGGAGGAGAGATAAATCTATTTCTTGTATGTACATGTACTGATATGAGGCAGTTATTGGGAAAGTTGTGCTTATTTCTTAACTGGAAATTATGTATTTTTTTTAGAAGTGAAATCCAATTTTCAATGACAAAGAGTACACTTGCCCTAAAAAAAACATGAAAGTGTTGTCCAGATAAAGCATATAGACAATTTTTATGTAGACTGCAAATTCTCAAGGTTTGAACTGACAAGATTGTAGTGTCCGTTTATAAATATTCACAATAATAAGAGCTGAAATTACTTGAGATTTAAGCCCAGCAATCTCACTGTGGAAGCACAGACAACCTGCCTTATCAAAATAATTCATGATTTAGATGTTTTCCAAAATCCATTACAGATCTGGACTATTTTCTCATCAACATGAAATTCTCTGTGAAAACCTTAGGTTTTATATATTTTACCTATAAAAAGAAACCTGCTACTGCATCATTTTTCTTCAGGTACATAACTTTACGTTAATGTCATGTGCATGTACAATGAAGTAGTGCACACCAGTTAAAGCAGTTGTCTTGTCTATTAAGATATAAATGCAAGATTTATTTTTCGTTTCAAATGTCTTCAGGGAAAATGTAGTATTACCGGCCATGTAATAGATAAATGGACTTGGTCTGCCAGAGCTACTGCTGCCCCAAAAAAATCCAAACATTACTGGCCCGATGACTTTAAAATCAGCCTTTTATCATCATGCCGTTTTAAGGCCAAAATTCTGTGCTGATTAATTTCTCAATATATTTTTACAGTGGTTGAAGCTTTATTTTGCTCCAAATCTCTATCATTGACAGGAATATACAATGCAGGCTAGAGGGAGCAGGGGAGCTTATTGCATATTGTCTTATCATTGAGTTCAACAATATGCAGTTAGCTCCTATGGTTCCTTTAGTGGTGGCTATAGGTAGTCAGCATTTCGTGTTTTAACTTTGTTCCTTGCAGGGGATTTTAATCTCTGTATTAGAAAAATGAAGCTCCAAAAGCTATAAAAATATATTAAGAATTCTGAACTTACATTATATGGCCAAAAGTATGTGGACACCTGAGACTACTGGCGGTTTGCTTTACACTACTCGAGCTGAAGCTTGTCATTGCACATGGTGATCTTAAGCCTGTGTGCAGCTGTTTGGCCATAGTGAGTGATGTAAATGAGGATCATTTTTATGCGCCACATGCTTTAGCATTGGCAGCCCCGCTCTGTCACTTTGCATAGTCTACCACATCACAATAATAGCACTTACCAATTCACCAAGGGAGATCTAGTAGATCTAGAATTTCACAAACTGACTTGTGGCAAAGGAGGCATCCTATGACAGTGCAAAGTCACTAAGCTTTACATTATGACCTATACAACTGCCAATATTTGTCAATGAAGATTGCATGGTTGTGTCCAATGGATGTGCCTTACACACCTGTACTTAATAATTAGGAGGGGTGTCTACATTTGGCTATATAATGTATCCCTGCTTACAATAAGGCATTGATTACACAGTTGTAATTTTAATATACATTTTCACGTCTGTGTATGACAAACTACTATACTATACAAAAAAAGCATCAGTTCTGCAATATGTTCCAGTTAGTAACACATCTGTTACTTGATGGCAGTGGAAGTACCACCTTAATTAAAACTTCTCTAGGAGAAAATAGCAAACAGGAAGTGGAAGTAGTGCTGGTGAATATAAGATGGTAGAAATGTATTTTGTTCACACAAGTATTAAAGGGTTGACCAGTTTCCAATTAATTCAGCTGAAACATCTTAAAATGCAAAGTATACAACCTATTAAATCATTAACTGTGTAATTCTTGAGGCATTCTCACCTTTGCAAAAGATGTGTAATAGATATTAACAATGGGAAGTTCCACTCCACTAAAATAATTGACCCATGATTAACTAAGCTACTTAAAACAGATTTTTAATTCAAATAATAATCTCCTGTGTCTATATATTGCTATTATGTACTTGTTGTGGCGCCCACAGGTGTTCTTTTAATTCCTTTCCCAGAACATCCACCTAATGTGTCTGGTGACTATGGAAACACATGCCCAGTAACTCAGCCCCACCGCCTGGATCCTATTGCACAATGGTTAATGGAGTGATTCCTGCTATTGTGCACACCAGCCAATAAGAATAGGAGCACTAGAAGTGACTTCTTCTTACCAGCAGTGAACAGATTAGTTGGACATTCTGAGAGGGAATCAAAGCATACCTAAGCTTTCAGGTGACTAAATAAGCTGCCCTCTGAGTGTACATAAAAAATAACACTATTTCTTACCATTATATAACTTGTATCCTGTGATCATCTCTGCCATAAAAAGCACACATAGAGAAGAAAACATCCTAGCACACCCTCAGAATCAACAGCAACATGGAGGACATCATACAGCAATTCTGAGCAGTGTGGCTGTGAATCAAGTTACATATAAGTCTTACTAGAAGCAGCAGCAGTGTTTCTGTGTGCCTCTCTGCCTCTCTCTCTCACTCTGCTCTCTCAGACTGCTATGGGTAGCCGATAGCCTATCTTGTCTTGATGAGACAGATTTAGCAGTGAAGTCAGAGTTAGAAGACAGTTAGGAGGGAGGGAGGAGGAAAGGAGCCTGATAAGTGGAGAAAGAGGCATTTTTCTCTTATAAAATATATTATAGAGTTTCTTATATTTACTTGTACTATTGATTTATGCAAAGATTATTAAAAAGTAAGTAACTATTTAAAGAGGCTCTGTCACCACATTATAAGTGTCCTATCTCCTACATACAGTGAAGGAAATAAGTATTTGATCCCTTGCTGATTTTGTAAGTTTGCCCACTGTCAAAGTCATGAACAGTCTAGAATTTTTAGGCTAGGTTTATTTTACCAGTGAGAGATAGATTATATTTAAAAAAAAAAACAGAAAATCACATAGTCAAAATTATATATATTTATTTGCATTGTGCACAGAGAAATAAGTATTTGATCCCCTACCAACCATTAAGAGTTCAGCCTCCTCCAGACCATTTACACTCTCCAAATCAACTTGGTGCCTGCATTTAAGACAGCTGTCTTAAATGGTCACCTGTATAAAAGACTCCTGTCCACAGACTCAATTCATCAGTCTGACTCTAACCTCTACAACATGGGCAAGACCAAAGAGCTTTCTAAGGATGTCAGGGACAAGATCATAGACCTGCACAAGGCTGGAATGGGCTACAAAACCATAAGTAAGACGCTGGGTGAGAAGGATACAACTGTTGGTGCAATAGTAAGAAAATGGAAGACATACAAAATGACTGTCAATCGACATCGATCTGGGGCTCCATGCAAAATCTCACCTCGTGGGGTATCCTTGATCCTGAGGAAGATGAGAGCTCAGCCGAAAACTACACGGGGGGAACTTGTTAATGATCTCAAGGCAGCTGGGACCACAGTCACCAAGAAAACCATTGGTAACACATTACGCCGTAATGGATTAAAATCCTGCAGTGCCCGCAAGGTCCCCATGCTCAAGAAGGCACATGAACAGGCCCGTCTGAAGTTTGCGAATGAACATCTGCAGGATTCTGAGAGTGATTGGGAGAAGGTGCTGTGGTCAGATGAGACTAAAATTTAGCTCTTTGGCATTAACTCAACTCGCCGTGTTTGGAGGAAGAGAACTGCTGCCTATGACCCAAAGAACACAGTCCCCACTGTCAAGCATGGAGGTGGAAACATTATGTTTTGGGGGTGTTTCTCTGCTAAGGGCACAGGACTACTTCACCGCATCAATGGGAGAATGGATGGAGCCATGTACCGTCAAATCCTGAGTGACAACCTCCTTCCCTCCACCAGGACATTAAAAATGGCTCGTGGCTGGGTCTTCCAGCACGACAATGACCCGAAACATACAGCCAAGGCAACAAAGGAGTGGCTCAAAAAGAAGCACATTAAGGTCATGGAGTGGCCTAGCCAGTCTCCAGACCTTAATCCCATCGAAAACTTATGGAGGGAGCTGAAGATCCGAGTTTCCAAGCGACAGCCTCGAAATCTTAATGATTTACAGATGATCTGCAAAGAGGAGTGGGCCAAAATTCCATCTAACATGTGTGCAAACCTCCTCATCAACTACAAAAAATGTCTGACTGCTTTGCTTGCCAACAAGGGTTTTGCCACCAAGTATTAAGTTTTGTTTGCCAAAGGGATCAAATACTTATTTCCTTCACTGTAAGGAGATGGGCGCTATAATGTGGGTGACAATAATGCTTTTTATTTAAAAAACTATCTATTTTCACAACGTTAGGAGCGATTTTGGTTTATGAGCTTTCTTAATGCCCAAGTGGGCGTATTTTTACTTTCGACCAAGTGGGCGTTGTACAGAGGAGTGTATGATGCTGACCAATCGGCATCATGCACTCCTCTCCATTCATTTAGACAGCAGAATCGCGTTCTTACTAGAACATGATCTGCAGCCACATACACAGCGATTCTGCTTGATTAACGTTAATCCAGTGTCCTGATAATGAATACACATGACCATCCAGCCTGGACGTCATGTGTATTCAGAATCCTGACACTTCTGAATCTTTTCTGTGAGATTCCAGCAACGGATACGAAATCTCGCGAGATTACGGAGGTAAACGAGATTTCGTTTCCCTTGCTGTAAATCTCACAGAAAAGATTCAGAAGTGTCAGGATTCTGAATACACATGACGTCCAGGCTGGATGGTCATGTGTATTCATTGTGAGGACACTGGATTAACGTTAATCAAGCAGAATCGCTGTGTATGTGGCTGCAGATCATGTTCTAGTAAGAACGCGATTCTGCTGTCTAAATGAATGGAGAGGAGTGCATGATGCTGATTGGTCAGCGTCATACACTCCTCTGTACAACGCCCACTTGGTCGAAAGTAAAAATACACCCACTTGGGCATTAAGAAACTCATTAACATAAACCAAAATCGCTCCTAACGTTGTGAAAATAGATCGTTTTTTTAAATAAAAAGCATTACTGTCACCTACATTATAGCGCCCATCTCCTTATGTAGGAGATAGGGCACTTATAATGTGGTGACAGAGCCTCTTTAATTACAATTTATCCATTCTTCATTATTAGGAAAACATCCAGCAGGAAAAATTCCACAGACGCCTCGCTACATACTACTATATTATTATTTTTTTTAAATATTTTGTGTCTACATTTTTTTTTTACCGTTTGCATTATTTTTACAAGATTTGTAGAGATATTTTTTCAAGTTTTTTGTAAACACCTTCAAAGTCCAGTCCTAAAGGTGGGGTGCATTTTCTGCTTTTTATGGTTCAAGTAATCCAAAACATACTCAAGGATGTTGAGGTACATGATGATGTATGGGTTTTAGGGTGGCCAGTTCATTACTCTGAGTACACCAGTGGCTCCATCGGTTTGCTCGTGGGTGCTATCTTTCTAGTCATTTTCTAGAGGGTGCTACATGACTAAAAAATGTTGTACTTATCAGATCTCATGATGCCTTCAATCAAAAACAGATCACCATCTTAAGATGTTGTTATATATCCACAAACTTGGACTGATCTCCTACTATGTATGACTAATGGTTGAAAACATGGTTCGAAGAGTCCTTCGCTGCTTCAGTGGTGTACTGTACAGTGAAAGAATGGAGAGAAACACGTGTAGACTTTTCAGATCAGAAGTGTGTGGAGCCTGTTTATCTAATGGTGACAATATTGTGGTCTCCAAGCTCTTGTCATTAGGAATCTTATTTTCTTTGTATCACTCAATCTTTTTTGGAACTCCAGTTTTTGAAACTCATGTTTTCCACTTTTTAACTTTCTGTTGAAAGCTTTTGTAAAATGTTCTGATAAAAAATGTTTTCAGTTTTTTTTGGAAGTGAAATGTTAACAACTGGTACTGTAGTTAACTCCTTAACGCCGAAAGATGGATATATCCGTCCTCAGCAGCTGCTAGTTCGCGCAGGAGGACGGATATATCCGTCCTGTGATGGCGTGGGTACTGAGACTGTACCCACGCGATCAGCGGCAGGAGCACGGCTGTTATACACAGCCTGGCTCCTGCTGCAACTGCCGGAATCGAAGCGCGCTCCGATTCCGGCAGTTTAACCCATTCAATAGTGACAGCGGCATCTAATGTGTTTGACAGAGGGAGGGAGCTCCCTCTGTCACCCGATCGGCGCCCCCGCAAACAAATCGCGGGTCGCCGTCGGGTTTCCATGACAGCCGGGGGTCTAACAAAGACCCCCAGGTCTGTCTTCCGCAACTGCCTGTTAGGCGATGCCGGAGGCATGACCTAACAGGTTGCCTGTCAGTTTTAGGGTATGTTCACACGGCCTATTTACGGACCTAATTCTGGCGTTTTTGCCACGAATTACGTCCGAAAATAGCGCCTCAATAGCGCTGACAAACATCTGCCCGTTGAAAGCAATGGGCAGACGTTTGTCTGTTCACACGAGGCGTAATTTACGCGCCGCTGTCAAATGACGGCGCGTAAATAGACGCCCGCGTCAAAGAAGTGACCTGTCACTTCTTTGGCCGTAATTGGAGCCGTTATTCATTGACTCCAATGAATAGCAGCGCCAATTACGTCTGTAATTGACGCGGCGTTCAAGCGCCTGCACATGCCGTTACGGCTGAAATTACGGGGATGTTTTCAGGCTGAAACATCCCCGTAATTTCAGCCGTTACGGACGACCTCGTGTGAACATACCCTTACACTGACAGGCAATAATGCTTTGGTATACTAAGTATACCAAAAGCATTATATATGCGATCGGCACATCGCATAGTGAAGTCCCCTGGTGGGACTAAAAAAAAATGTCAATCAGTTAAATAAAGTTTGTGGAAAAAAAATATATAATTACAGTCAAAATCAAATAAAACTACTTTTTTTGCCCAAAAAGTGGTTTTATTCAGTAAAAGCGTCAAAACAAATCACACATACACATATAAGGTATCCCCGCGATCGTAACAACTTGACCAATAAAATGAACACATTAATTAAACCGCCGGATGAACGGCGTCCAAAAAAAACGTAAAAAACAACGGCAAAATTCTCTCTTTTCTCCCATTCCCCCCATAAAAAATAAAATAAAAGTTAATCTATAAGTCCTATGTACTCCAAAATAGTACTAATGAAAACTACACATTGGCCCGCAAAAATCAAGCGCACAAACGGCCACATCGACGGAAAAATAAAAAAATGACGGCTCTTGGAATGCGGCGATGCAAAAACAAGTAATTTTTTTCTAAAAGGCTTTTTATTCTGCAAACGTAGGAAAACATATAAAACCTTTACATATTTGGTATCCCCGTAATCGTGCCGACCCATAGAATAAAGTTAACATGTTATTTACGCTGCATAGTAAACGGCGTAAATTTACAACGTGAAAATCAATGTTGGAATAGCTGCTTATTTTCAATTCTCTCCTAAAATAAAGTTAATAAAAGTTAATCAATATATTGTAAGCATCTAAAAATGGTACAATTACAAAATACAACTCGTCCCGCAAAAAACAAGCCCTTATACGGCTATGTCGACGAAATTAAAAAAAAGTTACGACTCTTGGAATGCGACCGTGAAAAAACAAAAAAATAATCCGGTCATTAAGCGGTTAATGGCTCTTTTGACTGAAAATTAAATAAACACCAGGATGGTCTCTCAATTCTATTTAATACTATAAATCTAGAGAGTTATGGTTGCAATTGACACAATTTAAAACAATGATACCTATTACTTAGCTCTCCCAGACAAAAACCCTTATACTTATTTTCTTCCATAAGACTGAATGTCCAATGTCACTCTGAAGGTAATCAATAGTTTCAAAGATTAGTGTGCACCCATAAAAATATCAATACCATTGCTTTTATAAGCCAAATGCACATATACCCTTAAATCATATGAGATCTCCTAATGCATCTTAAAATTATATGACTGTAATATAAAATTGCCATAGATAAATCACAGCTGAAAAGGTTACTTAGAAGAATGTTATATTTAGATCTAGCACTTAATTCTTTCCCTATAAGAATGAGTTCCGGTGGTGTTTATTTAATAGGGTCGGCTTTGTGTCATTTTATAAACCAACGTAATCAGTTTAGAGTGTGCATCAGAAATAAATGTACCATTTTTTAGGGAATTACTTGTACTTAATTTTATGCTTTGTAGCACTGAATTTAGTCAGCGCTCTTACTTTTGATTACTACTGAATAAAGACTGCATAAAGAAGGCCCTAGAAAATGACATTCTGTGGCTAAGTTACACACACAGAGCATAGTAGACAAATAAGCTAAGTCGTGCAACTGAGCTACATATCTGTCCCAGATTTCACCATTCCTCTTTCTTACATTATTTATAGATCCCTACATCCACAATGAGCCAACTGATATATGAAGCAATAAACTATGCTAAAAAATGTATTTGTGAAAATCAAACTTAATACATGGACAATATATTTGTGTATATAAAAATAAATATAAGGGACCATTCCATTCATATATGTCTGTTGTCCCTTTCAGTTTCCCTTCAGCTTGCTGCACAAAAGCCAGAGGGAAACGCATGCTAGAATGGATCCCATAGCTTTCTATCGGATCTGTTCTGGCACATGGTACATAAGTTTTGCCGCATTATGGCACTGGACCTGTGCAGGAGCCGGATCCAAAAACTTTACATGCAACGTTTTTGTGTCCGACTCCCTGGGAGGTCCGGCACTGTATCCTATTTAATATATTGTTCAGCAAGTTCAACGCTGGTGCAGCCGAATCCAAAATTCCGGCAGCACCCGGTAAGGGAATCCCCGGTCAGAGCATTGAAGACGCTCTGGCCAGGGAGCAGGAGCAGAATTTAGTGTCACCTATGCCCCCCCAGTAGATAGCACCACCCCCTGTACATAGTGCTACACCCTGTAGTTAGCGCCACTGTAGCTCGCTGTAGGAGTGGAATCCTTGGACGGAGCGATGCCGACGCTCTGGCAGGGGATTCCACTCCAGGAGTTGCCCCTGACATCACTGTCCATATATGTACAGTGATGTCAGGGGCTCCGACTGGAGGGAATCCCCGGCCAAAGCATTACCGAAGCTGTGGCCGGGGACTCCACTCACTGTCCATATAAGGAGGGGCGGTGGGTGGCACTATCTATAGGCGGGGCATGAGTGTCACTATCTACAGGGGGGACATGAGTGGCACTATCTATAAGAGGGGCATGAATGGCGCTATCGACAGGAGGGGGCATGAGTGGCGCTATCTACATGGGGCTTTAGTGACATTATCTACAGGGTGGGCATGAGTGGCACTTTATACAGGGGGGCATGAGTAGCACTATCAACAAGAGGGGGCATGAGTGGCGCTATCTACATGGGGGCATGAGTGGCGCTATCTACAGGGGGGTATGAGTGCCACTATCAACAGGGGGCATAAGAGGCATTATCTACAGGGGGCATGAGTGGCGCTATCTACACGGGGCTGTGTGGCGCTATATACAGGGGGCTGTGTGGTGCTATCTACAGGGGCTATGTGGCATAATCTACAGGGGGCTGTGTGGTGCAGTTTACAGAGGGCACTGTAGCACTATCTACAAAGGGCACTGTTGTATTATCTACAGAGGGCAATGTGGTATTATCTGCACATGAAATTCAAATGTCAGTCTAAACATGAAGTTTTTAAGATGGGTGGTGAAAGACAGATGCGAAACGAGTCACAATCGGCCTTCAAAAACGGATACATGGACACATAACGGATACAAAACAGATGAAAAACGGACTGACACCTGGACCTTCTCGTGTGAATAGAAAAAACACCAATCCCAGTTGGGTGTGGGGTGGGTAGGAAATGCGGGTGGGATTGGGTAGCTGTAAAGGCACCAAAAACTAGCTACTCCCTGAAGTTAGGGCTAGTGTTTGGCGTCTTTGCTGGTTCACAAGGCAGCTTCGAAGATCTGATCTGAGGTGAGTGGACAGCAGTAGCCTTCAGGGCCTCGGTGCTGCACTGAATATGACACACGTGACATTACAATGTGTGTGTCAGACTTCAGTGTAGAGCTGAGGACAGAGCAGAGACGGAGAGCCCTTATATGCCAGGATCACGTCAGACGTTTTGTGAAATGACAAGTACACAACAAGTATCTAATCTATCATGTATCCAATCTATCACAAACTGTGCTCCACTCCGATAAAATTGCCACATTTTCAGACTCTAGGCGACCTTTTGGGTTTACATTGTGGTAAAAACTGATGTTAAAAAAGGATGGTAAAAACTGATAACAACTGATGGTTTTGTAGTAAAACTTGTGAAAAAGCCTGATGGCAACTGATACATTTTTGTATCAGTTTTTGCATCAGTTGTCATCACTTGAGAGACAAAAGAACTGATGCTGATGTAACTGATATATGTGAACGCACACCCTGAGACAATGTACCTCCTGCTGTAAATTATGAGAATATTAAGTTATCGAGAAGTTATTCCATAGACCGTATAAAAGCGCACATCTGTAGACTTGGTATATTTATTTTGGTCATGGAATTCCTGGGTGACTTCTTATATTCTTTATTATTTATAATAGGGTGCACAGTTTTTTTTCTCATGATACACAGCTCAGCTGCTGTAGAACTTTGTTTTTGAAGAGTATGCAGAGCATTCTTGTCTTGATTGATATGAAAACAGGTCTGCAGCATTTACGTTGTGTGCTATGATGATTTGCAGCAGTTGGGACAGAGTACTTTCTAATGTACACTGCAGCTGCTGTAGAAACTCTTTCTTAATAGAGACAGGGAGCACAAGCACTACAAGCTAGTCAATCAGTCTGCTTCTACAAGAAGAGATGTGCAGCACTTAAAGGAACAGTGTCATCACAAATTATTTTTTTATATGTTAAAGATGTTAGTGCTTTATTAAAAACGTTTATATTCATTTGTGTGTTTGTGTTTTACTTTTTCTTATTTTTACACTTTTTCTTCCCTATGGGGGCTGCCATTTTTTGTTCCATTTCTGTGTGTGTCGATTAACGACACATACAGACATGGAATACGGCAGCCACAGTCCCATAGGGACTGCGAACGGCTCCCGTCCCATTGACTTCAGTGTACGGCGTCTGTGTGGGAACTGCGCATGCGCCGCTCCCACACAGTCCAATTCGAAATTGGCACAGTCCGGCGCCATTTTCCTGTGGACCGGAAGTCGCGGCCGGACAGTAATATTACTACTTCCGGTCGCGGCTTCCGGATTTGTGCACTTGGACCAGCGGCAGCAAACGGAGCGGACGGGCCGGAGGGAGCCGCGGCGGCAGGAGCAGGTAAGAGATTTCAATGTATGTTCGTGTTTGTGTGTGTTTACTACTGTATGTAAACCTACTACGCTGTGTGTTAGCTCAAAAAATGGCGACACACAGTGTAGGAGGTTACACCGTTCAAACCCCTCGTTTATCCCGGCACTAGCCAGGATAAAGGAGGGGGGGGGATGCTGAGAGCTCACTAGAGCGAGGGCTTTTAACCCAATTTTGCAATGCTGCAATTTTGGGAAATAGCTCCATCTAGTGACCAAAAATGGGTAGTATTATAAATTAGAAATAATTTATAATATTTCCTGACTCGTGAAAAAAATAAAAAAAATTTGAACAATGTTTAATCACCCACACACTAAATGTTTAATTAAAAAAAAAAAAAAATGTTTTTCTGGCAACACCATGCCTTTAAGTAGCACCAAGTAGTAATAAAGTAGTAATTAATATTTGTATTATCTGACAAAATCGCTACAAATCTCAAACATGGTTAATCAAGTCGACCATCTCTAGAGAGGAGTGAACGTTCTCAAATTCCCAAATGCTCTTAATTCTCTTCCCCATTGAGGCACTCTATTTCAGAATTGGTGAATAAATTCTCCCATATACATACTGCTTCTGGGAAGGTACTGATTCTCCTTACAGAGATATCGACAGTAGGACGTCTCTAGTCTAGAGCAATGCTCCCTGGGATAAAAGTATGTAAATAACTTTCCTCCAGATGGAAGAGAACTGTCTTTCTATTGCCACCTACAGGTGTCTACCATGTAAGTCAATATCCCACCCTTAAAGGGACACTTCAGCCAAAACAAAACTTTCCCATGTGTACCATTATGGTATTCCATTTGTCAGTCTCTCACATGTTATTTTTATTGCAGCTTCTATCTCTATATATCCGACTGGGATGGTTGCTTAGCAGCAGTGAGAATCAGGCTTAGTGACGTGCTTTCTCTACTTGAGATCTATGTGTCACCCATCATAGGCTTCAGCAGTTCCTGTACCACATTAGTTTTGCACAGGGGGGGATGACAGAAACTTCTATCATAACCCACCATTGATACTTAGATAAGTTCCTGATACACAGGTATAATGTAGAAGAATATTGTGCAGCCTCCCTGTCTGTATATTTATGGTTTCTCAGCTTATTTAGGCAAATATAATGAGAATGAGAATCACAGTGTCCCCCAGCATGCAGAAATGGTATGGTCTTTAGCATTTCATGTGATGCTGTGCTGAAGCATCATGGGATTTATAGCAAAGCAAAGAGGAAGAGAAAGGAGGGGAAATCTAAGAATCAAGATGTAGGCTTTTATATAGCACAGACAAGGCAGCAGTTCAATAAATAAGTACAGGATACATAAAAGAAGTGTAGAGTGTGGTAGACATTCAGGTGGGGAATGCAGACATGGAAAGTTGTGTTTCCACTGGAGGTCTTCTTTAAGAGCCTTGAAACAACACTGGAGGAGGTCTATTTGCATCTATCTATCTATCTATCTATCTATCTATCTATCTATCTATCTATCTATCTATCTATCTATCTATCTATCTCTCCCCACACGTACTGCACTACACTGTAAAATATAGAAATTATAGAATTGCATTCCATGTTTCTTATGAATTAATAAGAGTTGTTCAATGTTTCTCTTTAGATAGCAAACTATTTCTCAGTTTTATATGACCTATTTCTTCTTGGGTTTTTTCTACATTATTTTGTTCCTTTTAATTGGATAACTAAATTTTACTTTATTTCTGGGACGTTACAAATCATCTTATTAATATGGAGATTAAGTAATTTGACATTTATAAATGCCACATATTTGCATATAAAAGTATTTTAATTCTTGCAATGTAAATGCAACATTTAAGGCTTTAAATAGCAAGAATTGTATACAGCTAAATGTTTTTGTTTTTTTTATTAATTACAATTAGGTAGTAATGGGATACAAGCAGAAAATCATAATTTGTGTTTGCCAATACTTTATATATTCATAATACAAATATCAGGGTCATGATAACATTATACAACTTCACTCCACAATGCCCACTTGGTCAAAAAGTAAAACACGCCCAGTTGTCCATTAAGAAAGTAATTAGCATAAAGCTAAAATAGGTCATAACTTTGTCAAAAATTATCATTTTTCTAAATAAAAAACACTGCTGTAATCTACATTACAGCGCCGATCACATTATGTACAAGATAGGCCACTTATAATGTGGAGACAGAGTCTCTTTAATGATTGGTTGCACCGTCTTTACCAGTATAAAGTACAACTAAACATTTCCTATAAATTAATATTAGTCAGAACCTTGTTGGATTACATCTTCACTACCAAGAAAGCAAGGTAGTCACAACAAAATTTGTACAAGAACAATATTTTGTGGATTTGCAAAAGTGATAAGGAAAATTTTGTTTGAATATCACTCTGGAAAGGGTTACAGAGCCTTTTCTAAGGCTCTGGGACTCCATCAAAGTGAGAGCCATTGAAGAATACATGGAACAAGAGAATTAGGCCTGCCAACACTATTCCAAGGGAACTCCGAAGAGCTTTCAAAGAATTGCAAGTCGCTCTAGCCTCATCTAATGTTAGCGCTCATGCACAAACATTGTATTCCTTGGAGAATAGTAATGCATAAATCCCTGTTATCCAAAAGTAGCTTTAAAAAAGCACTGCCAGAAAAACTTTTTTTGCACGAGGGGGTTTGTAATTGTGATTGAAAAACAATAGGGAGGTCAAAAAAAGTACTAAGTTCTATATTCATGCATTTTCTTCGTCCGTTAAGTCCTTCCGTTAAACAACGTGACCCCCGATTTGACTCTCTCCGATTCCCACAGCATCTGCTGTGTGGACCGAAAGTCAGTCAGGGATGAATAGAGAAACTGACCTACTCCACACAGCAAACACTGTGGGAATCGGACACTCAGATCGGGGATGACGTGGTCTAATTGTAGGACTGAACAAAGGATCAAAATACATGAATAAAGTGCTCAGTAATTTTTTTATCCTAGCTATTTTTTTATGCCATCACAGTTACAACCGTGGGGTGGCTACTTTTGTTTTCGGGAGTGATTCCTTAAAAGTGTACTGGGTTTTGAAAATACAAAAATAAAAAAAGACATTTCCATATAGTTACTTTTTTCTTTCAACTACATTTCCCCAACTACCGCTTTACTCTGTTCTGCATAATGATCTGCAGTCCATAGGGACAACTGCGCTATTGATTCCGTCAACACAAGGGACTTCTTTCACAACGGTGACAATCGGAAACCATTAGCAAAGTTTCCGCTCCACCATTGAGATCACTGGTGATGCAAATGGAAGCTAAGTTTTCCATTTGCATTTCCGTTGAGGGGTTCCCCCGATGGAAAGCTCCGATAGAACCCCTCAACGGAAAGACAACGCTAATGTAAACAGGCCCTTTCTTGTACAATGCAAAGGAGTTTGTTTCTGCTTAGTGTATTGGGTAATATCAATGTTATACATGGCTTAGGAGCTTTTATTTATAGCAACTGTAAAATTAAATAGATTAAGTTAAGGGGATTATGAACACATCAGATAGTTACAACACTGTAAACAAGATTAATCTAATCATTGTGAGAACTTCACTACATAGCCAGTGCAAAAAAGAATGGATTGTATTTTCCATTTTATAAGTAAAGCTATTCTGAAAACACCAAAAATATATATGTAATAGATCTTTTACCAGAAACTGAGTTGAACTTGACATATAGACAGAGGATATTAAATAAAATACATGTAAAGATATTTTATGACCTTTCAAGCCTTCATCACCAATCATTAGGTGAGTGAGAATATTTTAGGTAAAAATTAATGCGTGATTTGTATTAATATTAAATTCTCCCCTTCTTTAGGCACCAAATGTGTAAAGTCAAAGTGTTCTCAAAAGCCCTTGCTGGGAAATACAGAACGAAGGAGTATGTCCTAGTCAGGGGCAGAAATATTAAATGTACAACCTGTGCAGCTGCACAGGGGCCCAATAGGTAGGGGGCCCAGTGCAACCTAAAAAGCAGCTTCTTACTTTATACTAAATTGCATTTAACCCCTTAATGACCAGCCTATTTTAAACCTTAATGACCAAGCCATTTTTTAAGTTTTTCCATCGTCGCATTCCAAGAACTATAACCTTTTTATTTTTGCATCGACATAGCTGTATAAGGTCTTGTTTTTTGCGGGACAAGTTCTATTTTTTAATAGAACCATTTTGGGGGTTCATATTATTTATTGATTAACTTTTATTAACTTTTATTTGGGGGGAAATAGAAAAAAACCTGAAATTTTGCCACACTTTTTCGATTCTTAAATCTACGCCGTTTACCGTGTGATATAAATAACACAATAACTTTATTCAGCGGGTTGTTACGATTGCAACGATACCAAATTTGTATAGATTTTGTATGTTTTACTACTTTTACACAGTAAAAACGCTTTTTTTTTCAAAATTATTTGTTTTTGTGTCTCCATATTTGAAGAGCCGTAACGTTTTTATTTTTTCGCCGATGCGGTTGTATGAGGGCTTTTTTTTTGCGGGAAGACTTGTAGTTTTTATTGGTACCATTTTGGAGTAGATGCAACTTTTTGATCACTTTTTATAAAAAAAAATTAAAGTCAGTATTCACAGAAAACAGCAATTTTTCCATAGTTTTTTATTACATTTTTTACGGCGTTCACCGTGCGGGTTAAATAATGTAATAGATTTATAGTCGGGGTCGTTACGGACGCGGCGATACCAAATATGTGTAACTTTTTAACTTTATTTTGTTTTTTTAATAGTAAAGCAGTTTGTAAGGGGAAAAGCTGGGTTTTTCATTTTTTTCACATTTTTTTTTAAATTAACTTTATTAAACTTTTTTTTCACTTTTTTACTAGTCCCACTAGGGGACTTTAATATGCGATTCTGCGATCGCATTTATAATACACTGCAATACTTTTGTATTGCAGTGTATTACTGCCTGTCCGTTTAACACGGACAGGCATCTGCTAGGTTACGCCTCCGGCATGATCTAGCAGGCATTCACTCCAGGCAGACCTGGGGGCCTTTATTAGACCCCAGGCTGCCATTGGAAACACAGACACTCGACGATCGTATCGCCGGGTGTCGGTGGGAGAGAGAGGGAGCTCCCTCCCTCTCTCCAAAACCACTCAGATGCGGTGCACGCTATTGTGCACCGCATCTGAGGGGTTAAACGGGTGAGATCGATACTAATATTGATCTCACCCGGCAGAGCAGGGACGCTCCCAGCCCTCAGCTGCCTCTGGCAGCTGAGAGCAGGGAGATTTGACAGCTCCCTGCTCTGTTTACTTATTCCGATGCCGCGAGGTAAAAAGTCTATGGCATCGGAATAAGGCCCGTTAGTGACCGACGTAGAAACACGATGGGCCAGTCACTAACGGGTTAAGGGACTGAATTAATAACAATGGCTCGATACTTAGAAAGACCTAAAGGGAGTGATTCATGATGAGCTATCCGAGAGCAAGAGCTCATATTCTGTTCTTGCACAGAGCCCTCGGCTGTCTGTGTCCGCTCTGGTCCCAGCCATGGATCAGATATCTGTAAGAACCTCTTTGCAGTGATAATATAATAAGTATTTTATTTATATGTGTTCTGGGAGTTGTTTTACAGTAACTAGTACTAGAGTTAGAAATCAAATTTTGTTTGGTCCCAGGCAGGTGTACGAGCTTTGAATGGCATGATGCACTTGCTGTGTGATTTAAGTTGCTCAACTTTTCTTTCTTAAAGAGGCTCTGTCACCAAATTATAAGTGCCCTATCTCCTAGATAAGGAGATGGGCGCTATAATGTAGGTGACAGTAATGCTTTTTATTTTAAGAAAAACTATCTATTTTTACCACTTTATTTGCGTTCTTTGATTTATGCTAATGAGTTGCTTAATGCCCAAGTGGGCGTATTTTCACTTTAGACCAAGTGGGTGTTGTACAGGGGAGTGTATGATGCTGACCAATCAGCGTCATGCACTCCTCTCCATTCATTTACACAGCGCATAGGGATCCTGTTAGATCGCTATGTGCTGTCTTATACTTACACATTAACAATACTGAAGTGTTTAGACAGTGAATAGACATTCCACGGGATGTCTATTCACAATCTCTGCACTTCGTTACTCTGTCTGTGGTAGTTACAGCAGTAAATGACAGGTTACGAGATTACGCTTCCTCGGCTGTAACTACCATAGAAACAGTAGCGAAGTGCAGAGATTGTGAATAGACATTCCGTGGAATGTCTATTCACTGTCTAAACACTTCAGTATTGTTAATGTGTAAGTATAAGACAACACATAGCGATCTTTCAGGATCCTTATGCGCTGTGTAAATGAATGGAGAGGAGTGCATGACGCTGATTGGTCAGCGTCATACACTCCCCTGTACAACGCCCACTTGGTCTAAAGTGAAAATACGCCCACTTGGGCATTAAGCAACTCATTAGCATAAATCTAAAAACACTAATAAAGTGGTAAAAATAGATCGTTTTTTTAAATAAAAAGCATTACTGTCACCTACATTATAGCGCCCATCTCCTTATCTAGGAGATAGGGCACTTATAATGTGGTGACAGAGCCTCTTTAACCTCTTCCCGCGCTGCTCCGCAATAGTACGTCCTGCAGAGGGGTTAGTTCCCGCATCAGGACGTACAGTTGCGGAGTAGTTCCCGGCGCACACTGTCCTAATGGACAGTGTCCGGGAACCGTCAGGTCAGCTGTCCCAGACAGCTGACACTCCAGCCTTGCCGGTCAGCAGACCAACGCCACTGATTTAGGCAATTAACCCCATAAATGCGGCGACAGATTGCTGTCGCCGCATTTAAGTGCTTTGAAGCACATCAGCAGCCCCCACAAAGTGATTGTGGGGGCTGCCGATGCTTGTCGTGGCAATCAGAGGTCAGACAATGACCTCCGGGTTGCCATGTAGCGAAAGCCTCGGAGGAGCAGCCTCCAGCCGATCCTCCGAGGCTTCCTGTCAGTGTGACTGTCACGTCACAATGACAGTTGGAATGCATTACACTACAGAGCTGCAAGTCTAAGTGTCCCCTAGTGGGACAAGTGAAAAAAGTAAAAAAAGTAATAAAAATGTTTTAAAAAAGTGGAAAAATAAAAGTTATAATTTCTATAAACAAACACTGCATTTTTTTTCCTATAATAAGTCTTTCATTATAGGAAAAAAATTAACATGTTACAAAAAGTACACATATCTGCTATCACCGCGTTCGTAGCGACCCCAACTATAAGGGTATGTTCACACGGCGGGGGTCCGTAACGGCTGAAATTACGGGGATGTTTCAGCCTGAAAACATCCCCGTAATTTCAGCCGTACCGGCATGTGCAGGCGCTTGAACGCCGCGTCAATTACGGCCGTAATTAGCGCTGCTATTCATTGGAGTCAATGAATAGCGGCTCCATTTACGGCCAAAGAAGTGACAGGTCACTTCTTCTACGCGGGCGTCTATTTACGCGACGTCATTTGACAGCGGCGCGTAAATATACGCCTCGTGTGAACAGACAAACGTCTGCCCATTGCTTTCAATGGGCAGATGTTTGTCAGCGCTATTGAGGCGCTATTTTCGGGCGTAATTCGGGGCAAAAACGCCCGATTTACGTCCGTAAATAGGCCGTGTGAACATACCCTTAAACTATAATTTAATATTATTTTTCCCGCACGATGAACAGCCCAAAAAAAATCAATAAAAAACGACACCAGAATTGCTATTTTTTGGTCACCACCCCTCCCAAAATAGAGAATAAAAAGTGATCAATAAGTCGCATGTACCCGAAAATAATACCGATAAAAACTACAACCCGTCCCGCAAAAAACAAGTCCTTACACAGCTTTTTTGACTGAAAAATAAAAAAGTTACGGCTTTCAGAATATGGTGACACAGAAAATAAATTATTTTATAAAAAAGTGATTATACATATGGTATCGCCGTAATCGTATCGACCCGCAGAATAAAGTAAAATTTTAATTTATAGTGCACGGTGAACGCCGCAAAAAAATAAACTAAAAAACATTGTCAGAATTGCTTGTTTTTGGTCACCCGGCTTGCAAAAAAATTTAATAAAAAGTGATAAAAAAAATTGCATATACCCCAAAATGGTACCAATGAAAAGTACAGATTGTCCCGCAACAAATAAGCCCTCACGCAGCTCCGGTGGTGAAAAAAATAAAGACGTTCTGGCTCTCAGAATATGGCGATGCAAAATGTGCAGTGTTTTCTAAAAGCGGATAAGATCGGGCGCCATTTATCAGTGCGACACCGGCCACATATCTACGAATTATTATTTATTTACCGCATTATTATACCCTCTTATTATGCCCTGATGTTCTCCGCACAGATTACATATCCCCCCACATTATAAACTGAAATACCAGCGAAACCCAAAACAGAATAACTACCAAGCAGAATCTGCGTTCCAAAAGCAAAATGGCGCTCCTTCCCTTCTGAGCCCTGCAGCGTGCCCAAACAGCAGTTTGCGTCCACATATATGGCATCGCCATACCCGGGAGAACACGCTTAATGTTTTATGAGGTATTTGTCTTCAGTGGCACAAACTGGGCACAACATATTATGCACTAAAATGGAATATCAGTGGAAAATTGCAATATTCACACCATCCGCTGTGCATTAACCCCTTTGCGCACTATGACTTAATAGCACATCATGGTGCAGGGGTTGATGTATGGAGCGGACTCACGTGCTGAGCCCGCTCCATACGCTGCGGGTGTCGGCTGTGTATTACAGCTGACACCTGGGACTAACGGACAGGAACAGCGATCGCGCTGTTACAGGAGTCTGTAAAAATAACAATGTACAGCAATACATTAGTATTGCAGCATATTGTACCCTAAGGGTACAAGTCCCCTATGGGGACTAATAAAATGTGTAGAAGAATTAAAGTTATTAGTAGTGAGAAAGAAAGAAGTTTAAAGTAAAAAAAAAAAACCTTTTCAGATTTTTCTTCTAAAGTAATGTAAAAAAATAAACAGAATTGATATCGCTACGTCTGTAAAAGGCCGAACTATTACAATATACCATTACTTTAACTTGCACACCGTAAAAAACTGAAATAATTTAAACCGCCAAAATCGCTGTAGTTTTCGTTTTTACCGCACGGCGAAAGCTGTAAAAACGAAAACCCCAAAAATGGAATCAGATATTTTTTTCTATATTACTATATTTTCCTATTTTTTTTCAGTTTCCCAGTACTTTTTATGGCACTTTAAATGGTATCAATATAAACTACAATTCCTCCCGCAAGAAATAAGCTCTCACATCACTCTGACGGAAAAAGAAAAAAGTTATGGCTCTTGGAAGGCGGGTAATGAAAAACGAAAATAAGAAAGCAAAAAATGGATAAGTCCAGAAAGGGTTAATTCATTTCTCATGAAAAAAATGTATGACCACATGTGGGGTATTTCCATACCCGGGAGAAATAGCTTTACAAAAATTGGTTGTTTATTTCTCCTTTATCCCTTGTGAAAATGAGAAAATTCAACATTTTAGTGGAAAAAAATTGTGATATTAATTTTCTCCGCCTAATTCTAATAAATTCTGCAAAAGACCCGTGGAGTCTAAATGCTCACTATACCCCTAGAAAAATTCCTTGAGGGGTGTTTCCAAAATGGGGTAACTTGGGGGGCTTCCACTGTTTTGGTCCTTCCAGGGGGTTGCAAACGCGACATGGAACCGAAAACCAATCCAGCAAAACCCGTGCTCCAAAATCCAAATGGCGCTCCTTCCCTTCTGAGCCTTGCTGTGGGTCCAATCAGCAGTTTATTACCACATATGGGATATTGCCATAATCGGGAGACATTGCTTTACATATGTTGGGGTGCATTTTCTTTATTATTTCTTGTAAATATTAAAAATGTCTATGTTTTTTCAGAAAAAAAGTAGATTTTATTATGCCTCGTTTTAAGTCTGAAAATACGGCTGTCCTTTAAGCGTCGTCGTTTGACAGCTGTCAAACGACGACGCGTAAAATTACTGCCTCGTCAAAGAAGTGCAGGACACTTCTTTGCAACGTAATTTGAGCCGTTTTTCATTGACGTCAATGAAGAACAGCTCAAGATTACGGGCATCAAAGACGCCTCACAAACTACGAGGAGGAGCTTTTACGTCTGAAATGACGCAGCTGTTTTCTCCTGAAAACAGTCTGTCTTTTCAGACGTAAAAGGCAGCTAGCGTGTGCACATACCCTAATTCTAATAAAATTAGCGAAAAACCTGTGTGGTCAAAATGCTAATTATACACCTAGATAAATTCCTTGAGGGGTGTAGTTTCCAAAATGGGGTAACTTTTGGGGTGTTTCCACTGTTTTGGCACCACAAGACCTCTTCAAACCTGACGAGGTGCCTTTTACAAGCAGATACATTTAAATTTAGAAAAATGCTAATTTTGCACATTTTTTCGAAATTGTGGTGTTTTTCAGAAATAAATACCCAAATTATCGACAAAATTTTTTCACTAACATAAAGTACAACATGTTACGAGAAAACAATCTAGGAATCGCTTGGATAGGTAAAAGCATTCCAACGTTATTACCACATAAAGTAACACATGTCAGATTTGAAATAATTGGCTGGGTCCTGAAGGCCAAAACAGGCTGGGTCCTGAAGGGGTTAAGTAAATTTTGATACAAGTGAATAAGAAAAGAGGTACAACAATTGTATGAGTGCCTTGGTCCCCATTCACTTCTATTAAAATGCAACTGGCTTGCCACAGCTGGGCCTTCCTCTTCTCCAAGTTTTGCACCTCATTTAGCACAAAGCTGTGAGCTTTTTTAAGAACACTTAATAGTTAGTCAAGAATCACCTTATTCTGGAATAGGAGACCATGTCCAAATGGACTGTTGCAGGTTTAGGTAAAATCCTGCTAAGGGACATTCTTGAAGAAGATTAACACCCTACTCCTTCGCCCCCTGTGTCATATGTGCTTGTCTTTCCATACAGCTTCAGACCCGTGACTTCCCTACCTCTTCCCACTCTTCCATTCCATTGCATTTGTCTGTTGCTTTGTTTGCTAATGGGTGATGCTTCTTTAACCATGCTAGGGGTGAAAAAGTAGGACACCCAGGTAGGGACAAAGGGAAGGTTACAGAGGGTGCTAGATGATACTTCCACCACTGTTTTTTTATGTTTTGTTTTTTTGCAGAATTGCATTGAAAAGACAGGAGGTGTTGTAGTTTTTAGTGGTACCATTGAATATACCATAAAATATACTAAAAAAAAGTAAAACAAAATATTTGTGTTGTAGAATGGAACAAAACAGCGGATTCCATGGTTCTTTGGGTTTAATTTTTATGGTATTCACTGTGCAGTAAAAAGGACATGTTAACATTCATTCTATGGGTCAATATGATTATGGTAATACCAAATTGATATAGTTTTTTTCATGATGTTCTAATTTTCTAAGAATTGGAAATGTTCTAATTTTCTAAGAAAAAACTATTTGTTAAAAGAACTTTTTTTGTGTTGCCATATTCTGAAATGCCATAACTTTTTATTTTTTCCATCGATAAAGCAGTGTAAGGGCTTGATTTTTGCGAGACAGGCTGTGGTTTTCATTGGTATCATTTTGGAGAACATGCATTGTGATTTATTTTTTTCCTAGGGCGTTCACACAGGCGGGGTAAATAATGTGACATTTTATTTGTTCAGACTTTTGCCAGTGATGTTTATTTTTTTTATTGCTTACATAATTTTTTTGTGAAAAAATGCAAAATGATTTTTTTTCACTTTGTTATTTGACTTTTTTTGAATTTATAAAAATGTTATTACATATTTTTTTACATTTTCTTTCAAGTTTCCCAAGGGGACTTTAGTTTGCGATCGTTAGATTGCTTATATAATACACTGCAATACTTATGAACTGCAGTGTATTGCCTTTAGCTGTGCTCTACTACTAATTCTTAATAGTAGGGCACTGATGACAGACCTGGAGGTCTTCAGTAGGCTTTTGGCTGCCATGGCAACCTACTGACACCTCGTGATTTTGTCGAAGGGAGTCCGATCAGGGGATAGAGGGAGCCTCTGACTGTAACATCTGAGCGGATAAATGAACAGAATCAGAGTTATCTCTGATCCCAGCTGTTGCAGGCGGTTGACAGAGCTCTTTGAAACAGCCGGCACATATGGTGCTGGCTCAGCTTCTGTGCTCGTTCCATGTTGGGGTAGCGCACATTCAATGTACATTTGATGTTTCTAGGGGGTTAAAGTGTCATCATATAATTTTAAAGTCTATGGACACTTTAGTCTTGTAGATATTTATCTACACTCAGATACATTGGAATTTATCAATATTTCTGTGCCAGTTTTCTGTCGAAGAAAAGGTGCAAAAGCTAAAAAGTCACAAATTTTTTGTAAAGAAAATGACTTTTGCGGCATTCACACCGCTCATGCAACTTAAAAAGTCGGTGAAAAAGGGGCGAATTTGGTATAAATTATAGTGCAAATATATTTATATGCTATGAAACACACAGTGTGAGGATTATAAGCATGCATGTTATTTTTCAAAATGATGAATCAGAAATATGAGAGGTCTTTCATCCCATCAACTTCATTTTACCAAAGGAATTTAGATATATTACATCCGCATGTATAGAACGCCTATTCATTTGTCATTATGTTCCACTCTGAAATTTAGCCTGGGCCACAGTGTTTATATAAATAAGCAGACATGCTTTATAAATGTTTGATGAGGACATCGTGTTCAGAAACACAGGTGTTCTCTGCCCCCTTTGAAAAATATATTCTATTTTTCTTTATAATAAACAAGTCAATTTTGAGGAAATTGTAGGTGTGCAAAAATGCTTTAGAGAAAAAAACAGAGGAACTTTGAATATTACAGTTTAAAGAGGATTTTAACCCCTTCCTGCCACAGCCCTTTTTCAGATTTTCATTTTCGTTTTTTCCTTCCCACCTTCCAAAAGCCATAACTTTTTTATTTTTCTGTCGATATAGTCCTATGAGGGCTTGATTTTTGCGGGATGAGTTGTAGTTTTTTGTAGCAAATGGAAATGGGAAAAAAATTATTTGTGGGGTAGAAAATGAAAAAAACAGCGATTCCTCCATTGTTTTTTGCGTGTCGTTTTTATGGAATTCACTGTGCAATTAAAACAACATGTTAACTTTATTCTGTGGGTCAATACGATTACGGTGATACCAAATATATATAGTATTTTCTATATTTTACTACATTTACAAGTAAAAACCTAAGTGTAAAAAAGAAAATTAAATTTGTGTTGCCAAATTCTGAGAGCCATAACTTTTTTATTTTTCCGTCGATTAAGTGGTATGAGGGCTTATTTTTTGCGGGATAAGCTGTGGTTTTTAACGATACCATTTTGGGGTACGTGCGATATTTTGATCACTTTTTATTTCATTTTTTGTGGGAGATGAGGTGACCAAAAAAGAGCGATTCTGGCGTTTAATTTTTTTTTTTTACGGCGTTCACCGTGCGGGTTAAAAAATGATATATTGTAATAGTTCAGACTTTTATGGATGCAGCGATACGAATTATGTTTTTTTTTACTATGCTCTAGGGGGAAAATTGGAAAAGTTTTTTTTTTTAACTTTTAATATTTTAAAAGCCGTTAGAGGGGGTTGCCCCCTCTTTCTAACGATTCAAACACCGCGGTCGCTAATGAGCCAGGAAACTAGCGTAGAAAGGTTTAGAAATTCCCCCTATGTTTCTTTCACACAGATGTAATGCAGCTGCATTTTAGCTCTCGTATTACAATTGCAACATCTGCACCCACAGTGGTTCCACTGAAAGGAGATTGTATCATTATAAAACCCAATGGTGATTTAAGTTTCATTCAGTAGGACTGCAGGGTCCAGGCATTGCGCCATTAATATGTAAGATAACAAAAATTTGTATTATGGCCATATGAGCCCAGCCCTAAATTGATCTCTTAAGGGACTTTTGCTGTAGGGGATATATAGGCAAGTTGCTGTAAGGACTTGATGTGGGGATGTGGGTATAAACTAGCCTCATCTACTACTAGCACTATTACATTATTTCACCTTTGTGTGCACAGCATGTCCATAGACATTGTTGTAGGGATATAGTTGTACAAACAAACAGTCCATGTCCATACAGCTACAATCACCAATTTATTTTGTGGATTAAATAAAACCTAATCTATGGAAAAATGGAGTATCCCTTTAAAATTTTCTGTATAATATTCAAAGCCCCTCTTTCATGGTTTGACACAAGAAACAAAGTGTTTCAGCTGTAACCGATGGATATATGGCAAGGCTGCGTTCACACCTGCCTATACCTGCCAACAGTCCCATTTTTTTGCAGGTCTGTTCCAAGAAAAACTTCAAACAGAAAGTGTATCAGATCAGTTTATTTTTAACCCGGCTCTTAAAAAATATGAAATCTGCCTGGTTGCTATAAGCAACATTGACTCTGCTTCACCATTGAACAACATCAATACAGAGTTTTCCTGTCTGGATTTTCATACAAAGTCTTTCTGATGAAATGACAAAAATAGACAATTCAAGACTTGCCTCATATTGCCCATTATTGAAATATGGTAGGAGTGTAACAATAGTAATCAGCTGACAAAATATTTTAAGAAAGTTAGAATATGTTCACATGTGGCAGCTTTGTTAGGCCCCATGTACACGACCGTAATTTTCCTCCGTAATTACGTCATTCGTAATTACAGATGAAATTGTAGACCCATTCATTTCTATTGACCACACACACCTTTCCGTATATTTACGGATATGTGTGCGGGCCGTAGAAATCATACGCAAAATATCGAACATGTCCTATTCTTGTCCTCAATCGTGGCACAGACTTCTATGGGCGCTCCCACAATTGTGGACGGCTACGGATGTGAACCCGTAGACGTCAGATCAATATTTGCGGACAGGACAATCTATTACAGTGGTGTGCATGAGGCCTTACAGGTATCTGTTTTCAGCAGAAATCCATTCTATATACGTCTGAACCGGCTTTGTAAAAATCCCAAGCATATGCATCAGATACAGGCCCGTTCAGATGTATAGAATAGATCTCTGCTGAAGAGATTTCTGTAGCTAAGCTGCATTGTGTGGACAGATCTTTAGATGAACGTTTTCACCAATGCATCTGAGCTTCATGAAGAAACAATTATCAAATATCATTAAAAACTGAAGCAAAAACAGTGCACATTCATTCCTACATTCAAATCCCAAAATAATCCATTTGCAAGCTCCAACCCTGCTCCATCTGTGGACATAAAAAGACAAGAAATAAAATTTGCATAAACCCAAGCCTTTTGTGGCCTCCTTCCTTCAAGTCTTGCGATACGGAATGTGTCTATATATACACAGTACTGGATTTACATCTAAGATTGTCTGGTGTTTTAGTAGCCATCCATTAATATGGAGTCCAAATTTATACAAAACAATACACAAAGTTAAAACTAATTTCAGTTCACAAGAGCTAAAACAATATAAAAACATCCCTCTCCTTTCTGCAGCTGCTCCATAGCAATAGGCTGCAAACTACCACATTTTTAGTAACGGCATGCGACAATGCAGCAATGTGTCATCTGTTGCTAAGGAGAATCTGACGGAATTACCAAATGTCTTGTGGGAAACAAAAATTATAAATGTATTTAACATTTGAGGATTATTTATTGGACACAGAACCCGTAAAATACTAAAAGTAGAACATGCTCCATAATTGCCGGCACATTTCTACAGCACGGACACCTCTCCGTAGCGATAGGGAAAGGTGTCCGCGGAGAATAGAACTGAACGGGTATTGTGGTCCGCACTTACGGAGATTTTTTACGGTCGTGTTCATGGGGCCATGTACACCTTGGATAGTTTGTAAATTGTCACCTACAAGGTTGTTTGTTTTTTTTAAATGGTGTACTCAAATAGAAAACCGTAAAAATTGACATTTACTAATCCGGCTTGTTAACTGTAACAACTTCCACGATGTGAGGCATTTGGCAGCAGCTAGAGAAAAATACAGTGCCCACTGATTGCATTAAAGTAGAGGGACTTATTTATTGCTCCATAAATCACCTCTTTGGTCTCACAACAAGACATTTTTTTCAAAATCACAAAGATGGAATATAGTGTGTGGAAGACGGGAAGGTGAATTGTCATGATTTTAACTGTAAGGAAGCGATTAACTAGAAAGAGAGCAATGATTTTGCCTTATTAAGGAATTCAATTGATGACATTAGATGGTCACTCCATGTCAAGTGTTGTGGCATCCTGGGGTGAAATTATGGGGTTAAGAAAAGGAAGGTTGTTGAACAATATTTTACAGAAAATGATTAGGATAGATAAATAAATTTGTTATCCCATATACTGTATGTATATTTTTCAAGTAAAAATCTGCTTTCAAATTAAAAATAAGATGGTGGCTTTGAAAACATTATAATGCTTTGTCTTTTGTTAATGTTGTTTCTCAACCATATAAACCCTCCTACACTGGTGTGATATATTGAGGTATTAAAAAATATTAGACAATTTCTGCTAAAACAATTCTTTATACACACACAACGGTGCAAACAATTATAGATATTTACTTAAAGGCTATGTAAACCTATAAAAGCAATTTATTTTATTTTTTTTATATAAAAAAAGGTCAATCAGTGTGTTTTATGCAACTTCATAATTCATTTTGTATTCTGTATACAGAGCAGCTGAATCGTTCACTAAATCCTGTACCCGTCAGGACCGTGGGACTGACGGGTTCAATGTCAGTGGGTCCTGCGTGTCTCTGATCCACTTGTTATCGGATCCTGCATGTCAGAGACACGCAGGACCAGCTGACACTGAACCCGTCAGTCCTGCGTATATGACGGATTTGGGTCTTAGGGTACGATACAGTTGCTCTGTGTACAGAATACAGAGCAGCTGTATCTCAAAAAGTAAAAAGAATTTTAATAAAATCTAATTATAAATTTGCACAAAACACACTGATTGACCTTTTTATTAAAAAAATAATTGCTTTCGAAGGTCTACATAGCCATACTTTTAATAACAATTGTAACCAAGATTAAGATGCATATATACTATAAGTTAAAGGCAATATATCATTACAAAATTACATATTATAAACATTTCTGTTTTATTTTTATTAACCCCTTCCCTCTTTGGCCACTTTTCACCTTCCTTACAGAGCCTCATTTTTTAAATCTGACACTTTATGTGGTAATAACTTCGGAATGCTTTTACCTAGCCAAGCGATTCTGAGATCGTTTTCTCGTGACACATTGGACTTGATGTTACTGGAAAAATTTGCTCAATACATTCAGTATTTAATTTTGAAAAATGACAAAATTTACCGAAAAATTGTAAAAATTTGCATTTTTCTAAATTTAAATGTATCTGCTAGTAAGATAAATAGTGATACCACACAAAATGGTTGCCAATTAACATCCCCATATGTCTACTTTAGATTGTCATAATTTTTTTTAACATCCTTTTATTTTTCTAGGACGTTACAATGCTTAGAATTTTAGCAACAATTTCTGACATTTTCAAGAAAATTTCAAAAGGCATTCAAAATTTCAGTTCAGTTGTGAAGTGGCTTTAAGGGCCTTATATATTAGAAACCCCCAATAAGTCACCCCATTTTAAAAACTTCTCCCCTCAAACTATTCAAAACAGCATTTAGAAAGTTTCTTAACCCTTTAGATGTTTCACAGGAATTAAAGAAAAGTAGAGGTGAAATGTACAAATTTTGCAGAAATTCATTTTCAATTCTTTTTTTTTTTTGTAACACATAAAGATTTACCAGAGAAAAGCAACTCAATATTCACTGCCCAGGTTCTGCAGATTTAGGAAATATCCCACATGTGGCCCTAGTGTGGTAATGTACTGAAGCACAGGCCTGAAAAGCAAAGGAGCACCTAGAGGATTTGGGGGCCTTCTTTTTCTTAGAATATATTTTAGGCACCATGTCAGATTTGATGGGCTCTTGCAGTGCCAAAATAGTGGAAATTCCCCAAAAGTGACCCCATTTGGAAAACGACACACCTCAAGGAACCTCAATGAAATTATCTAGGGGTATAGTGAGCATTTTGACCCCACATGTATTTTGCAGAAATTATTGGAATAAAGCCGTAAAATTTTTAATCTAAATTTCATTTCCACCAGCACAAGGGGAAAAAGCACCATAACATTTGCAAAGCAATTTCTCCCGAGTAAAACAGTCCCCCACATGTGGTCATAAACAGCTGTTTGGACAGACGGCAGGGCTTAGAAGGGAAAATTTGTCTTTTGGAGATCACATTTAGCAGGAATGGTTTGCGGAGGCCATGTCGCTTTTGCAAAGCCCCTGAGGGGACAAAACAGTGGAAACCCCCTAAACGTGATCCCATTTTGGAAACTACACCCCTTGAGGAATTCATCTAGTGGTGTAGTGAGTATTTTGACCCCACAGGTGCTACATAGATTTTATTAGAATTTGGCAGTGGAAATAGAAACAATCCTTCTTCAATAAGATGTAGCTTAACCCCTTAATGACCAGCCTATTTTAGACCTTAATGACCAAGCTATTTTTTACGTTTTTCCATCGTCGCATTCCAAGAGCTATAACGTTTTTATTTTTGTGTCGACATAGCTGCATAAGGTCTTGTTTTTTGCGGGACAAGTTGTATTTTTTAATAGCACCATTTTGAGGTACATATTATTTTTTTATTAACTTTTATTAACTTTTTTTGGGGGGGAACAGAAAAAAATCTGAAATTTTGCCACTCTTTTTTGCGTCCTAAATCTACGCCATTTACCGTGTGGTATAAATAACACAATAACTTTATTCAGCGGGTTATTACGATTGCAACGATACCAAATTTGTATAGATTTTGTATGTTTTACTACTTTTACACAGTAAAAATGCTTTTTTTTCAAAATTATTTGTTTTTGTGTCTCAATATTTGAAGAGCCGTAACGTTTTTATTTTTTTGCCAATGCGGTTATATGAGGGCTTTTTTTATGTGGGAAGACTTGTAGTTTTTATTGGTACCATTTTGGAGTAGATGCGACTTTTTAATCACTTTCTAATCACATTTTTTTAAAGTCAGGATTCACAGAAAACAATTTTTCCGTTGATTTTTATTTAATTTTGTGGGTTTTTCATTTTTTTCACATTTTTTTTAAATTAACTTTATTAAACTTTTTTTTAAAACTTTTTTACTAGTCCCACTAGGGACTTTAATATGCGATTCTCCGATCACTATTATAATACATTGCAATACTTTTGTATTGCAGTGTATTACTGCCTGTCCGTTTAACACGGACAGGCATCTGCTAGGCATGATCTAGCAGGCATTCCCTACAGGCAGACCTGGGGGCCTTTATTAGGCCCCCGGCTGCCATCGCAGATACAGACACTCGGCGATCCTATCGCCGGATGTCAGTGGGATGAGAGGGAGCTCCCTCCCTCTCTCAAAAACCACTCAGATGCGGTGCACGCTATTGAGCACCGCATCTGAAGGGTTAAACGGGTGAGATCGATACTAATATCGATCTCACCCGGCAGAGCAGGGACGCTCCCAGCCCTCAGCTACGTCTGGCAGCTGAGAGCAGGGAGATTTGACAGGTCCCTGCTCTGTTTACATTATTCTGATGCAGTGCCGTGAAAAGGCTTATGCATCAGAATAAAGCCCATTAGTGGCCGCCGTGAAAAGGCGTATTGGCGGTCACTAACGGGTTAAGCTCAAAATTTTTCATTTTCTCAACAAATAAAGGGAAAAAAGAACACCAACATTTGTAAAGCAATTTCTCCCGAGTACGACAATAACCCATATGTGGTTATAAACTGCTGTTTGGGCACACAATAGGGCTCAGAAGGGAAGGAGCGGCATTTGGCTTTTGGAGTGCAGATTTTGTTGGATTGGTTTCTGAGCGCTATGTCGCATTTTCAAAGCCCCTGTGGGGCTAAAACAGTGGAAACCCCCCATAAGTGACCACATTTTGGAAACTACACCCCTCAAGGTATTCACATAGGGGAGTAGTGAGCATATTAACCCCCGCAGGTGTTTTGCAGAAATTAGTGTGCACTCGATCTTGCAGAGTGAAAATGGGATTTTTTTCCATAGATATGCCAATATGTGGTGCCCAGCTTGTGCCACCATAACAAGAAAGCTCTCTAATTATTATGCTGTTTTCCCCGGTTTTAGAAACACCCTACATGTGGCCCTAATCTTTTGCCTGGACATTTGACAGGGCTCAGGAGTAAAAGAGTACCATGTAAAATTGAGGCCTAATTTGGTGATTTACAAAGTATTGGTTCAAAATTGCAGGGCTCTCATGTGAAATAATAAAAGAAACCCCTGAGAAGTGACCCCATTTTGGAAACTGCACCCCTCAAGGAATTTATTAAGGGGTGTAGTGAGCATTTTCACCCTACAGGACTTTTCTATAAATGACTGCGCTGCGGATGCTGCAAAGTATAAATTTTAATTTTTCCCTAGATCTGTTATTTCAGTTGCAAATGTGTCGTGCCCAGCTTGTGCCACTGGAGACATACATCCCAAAAATTGTTAAAAGGGTTCTTCCGTGTATGGCGATGCCATATATGTGGAAGTAAACTGATGTTTGGGCACGTTGTAGGGTTCAGAGGGGAGGGATTGCCGATTTGGCTTTTGGAGCGTGGATTTGATTGGTAGTGGTTTTGTTTGAGTATTGCTGGTGTTTCCGTTTATAATGTGGGCATATCTAAGCTGGGCAGAGTACATCAGGGGCATAGTCAGGTGGTATAATAATTGGGTTATTAAAAAAAGTAAAATAATCCATAGATATGTGTTACGCTGTGACACAATCCTTTCTGTCCAGGCCAGTGTCGCACTGATAAATGTCCTTCCTTATCCCCCTTTTGGTCCACATTCTGCACCTTTGCAGTTTGGGGAATTTTGCTGGGAAGTGTTGACCTGGTATAATGCGGGTGCCCTCGCTTCCAGCAGATATATTTGGGCCCTCCCCTTCCTGGTTCCCTAATTTTAGGGCCTTGATAATTTGGCCCTTGAAACAGAAGAAATGTTCCCCTTGGGCCTGCACAACTGCATATTTTTTATTTCCTGACTTATTGGAGTATTAACTAATTTTATTTTTTTCAAAGACGTAGTGGTATAAAGGGTTGTTTTTTTTTTGCAGGACGAGCTGCAGTTTTTATTGGTACCATTTTGGGGTACATGCGACTTTTTGATCACTTTTTATCCTATTTTTTTGGGAGGCAAGGTGACCAAAATAACAGCAATTCTGGCATCGCTTTTTAGTTTTTTTTATACAGCGTTCATCATGCGTTATAAACTACATGTTAACTTTATTCTGCGGGTCAGTCCGATTCTGGCGATACTCAATTTATATCACTTTTTTTATATTTTACAACTATTTGCACAATAAAATTACTTTTGTAAAAAGAATGTATTTTTTTATGTCGCCAAGTTGTGAGAACCATAACGTTTACATTTTTTCATTGACGGAGCTGTATGAGGGCTTGTTTTTTGCAAGATGAGCTATAGTTTACACTACCGTTCAAAAGTTTGGGGTCACCCAGACAATTTTGTGTTTTCCATGAAAACTCACACTTATATTTATCAAATGAGTTGCAAAATGACTAGAAAATATAGTCAAGACATTGACAAGGTTAGAAATAATGATTTTTATGTGAAATAATAATTTTCTCCTTCAAACTTTGCTTTCGTCAAAGAATGCTCCATTTGCAGCAATTACAGCATTGCAGACCTTTGGCATTCTAGCTGTTAATTTTCTGAGGTAATCGGGAGAAATTTCACGCCATGCTTCCAGAAGCCCCTCCCACAAGTTGGATTGGCTTGATGGGCACTTCTTGCGTACCATACGGTCAAGCTGCTCCCACAACAGCTCTATGGGGTTGAGATCTGGTGACTGCGCTGGCCACTCCATTACAGATAGAATACCAGCTGCCTGCTTCTTCTCTAAATAGTTCTTGCATAATTTAGAGGTGTGCTTTGGGTCATTGTCCTGTTGTAGGATGAAATTGGCTCCAATCAAACGCTGTCCACAGGGTATGGCATGGCGTTGCAAAATGGAGTGATAGCCTTCCTTATTAAAAATCCCTTTTACCTTGTACAAATCTCCCACTTTACCTGCACCAAAGCAACCCCAGACCATCACATTACCTCCACCATGCTTGACAGATGGCGTCAGGCACCCTTCCAGCATCTTTTCAGTTGTTCTGCGTCTCACAAATGTTCTTCTGTGTGATCCAAACACCTCAAACTTCGATTCGTCTGTCCATAACACTTTTTTCCAATCTTCCTCTGTCCAATGTCTGTGTGCTTTTGCCCATATTAATCTTTTCCTTTTATTAACCAGTCTCAGATATGGCTTTTTCTCTGCCACTCTGCCCTGAAGGCCAGCATCCCGGAGTCACCTCTTCACTGTAGACTTTGACACTGGAGTTTTGCGGGTACTATTTAATGAAGCTGCCAGTTGAGGACCTTAAAGGCGTCTATTTCTCAAACTAGAGACTCTAATGTACTTGTCTTGTTGCTCAGTTGTGCAGCGGGGCCTCTCACTACTCTTTCTACTCTGGTTAGAGGCTGTTTGTGCTGTCCTCTGAAGGGAGTAGTACACACCGTTGTAGGAAATCTTCAGTTTCTTGGCAATTTCTCGCATGGAATAGCCTTCATTTCTAAGAACAAGAATAGACTGTCGAGTTTCACATGAAAGCTCTCTTTTTCTAGCCATTTTGAGAGTTTAATCGAACCCACAAATGTAATGCTCCAGATTCTCAACTAGCTCAAAGGAAGGTCAGTTTTATAGCTCCTCTAAACAGCAAAACTGTTTACAGCGGTGCTAACATAATTGCACAAGGGTTTTCAAGTGTTTTCTAATCATCCATTAGCCTTCTAACACAGTTAGCAAACACAATGTACCATTAGAACACTGGAGTGATGGTTGCTGGAAATGGGCCTCTATATACCTATGTAAATATTGCATTAAAAACCAGACGTTTGCAGCTAGAATAGTCATTTAGCACATTAACAATGTATAGAGTGTATTTCTGATTAATTTAATGTTATCTTCATTGAAAAAAACTGTGCTTTTCTTGCAAAAATAAGGAAATTTCTAAGTGACCCTAAACTTTTGAACAGTAGTGTATATAGGTAACATTTTTGGAACCATGCGACTTTTTGATCACTTTTTACTCCAAAATTTGTAGGACAAAGTGACCAAAAAACAGAAATTCTGGTATCGTTTTGTACGTGTTTTTTTACACTGTTCACCGCGTGGAATAAAGAACATCATATTTTTACAGCTCAGGCTGTTACGGTTGCGGCAATATCAAATATGTATGGTTCATTTATTTATTTTCAATAATAAAGAACTTGATAAGGGAAAAGGGGTGATTGTGTTTGATTTTATTACTTGAAACATTTATTATATGTTTTAAAACTTTTTTGTTCACTTTTTTTGACACTTTTTTACACATTTTTTCAAATCACACTAAGGGACTTGAAGGTCCAACTGTCTGATTTTTTTTTCTAATACATTGCACTACCTATATAGTGCAATGTATTAGATCTGTCAGTCATTCACTAACAGCAAGTCGATTAGGCTTCGCCTCCCGGCGGGGGCAAATCGGCTTCCGTAATGCCATAGCTGCAGTCGGCAGCCCTGATTGCATAGCAGGGCTGCCGATCTGCTAGTGACCTCTAAGATGCAGCGATCGCTTTCGATCGGTGCATCTTAGAGGTTAATGGAAGAAATCGAAGCTAGCTCCGGTTCCTGCTGTTACAGGTGTTTTTTAGCTGTAACATACAGCTGACATCCACCGCTGATGACACCGGCTTAGCTCCATCTTGCCACTGGGAGGCCAGTATTATGCCTCCGGTTGCCATTGCAGCCACTAGAACCCCTGAAATTTCATTGCTGGTGTGCTGATGAGCTGCAAACAACTTAAATGCAGCAAACGCTTTTGACCGCTGCATTTAAGGGGTTAATGGCGGGGATTGAAGATAATTTAGGTGCCCGCCATTACAGTCGGATGTCAGCTGTAATACTCCGCTAACATCCGGCGATGATGGCACCGACTCAGCTTCTTTTTTATAAAAAGATAAGGCATGAAAAGAAAGCATATTTTTCCAACTCCATAGGGTGCAGCACATATGTACAAGTCTCTTATCATTTAAATGCTGCAAAAGTCCTTCTAAATAAAAGAGATTATAAATTAACATTGGGAATAGACAGACCTGCAGCCAGTGAGTATTTTTGACATGAATCTAAAAATAGTGAGTTGTGCGTGCAGGATGACACTTTTTTTAATAGCAGATGGATATGAATGACCTGAGTTTTCAGATGGATGTCAGAAATATTGACATGCTGAGCAAGGTACATCATTTTGTAAGCTGACTTGAAGGAGGCATTTTGTATGATTAATGAAGCTGTTTTCTCTTCTTTTTTTTATTCATCTCTAGCGCCAGCAAGGGTAAAATGCATAAATGATTTATACCCTCAAGCAAACTACCCCACTCTCACTAAATCAGCCCGAATGAAAGCAGATATTTTATGCTGTAGATGGTAAAATAAGGCAGGAATGATGCTTCATATTTATTGTCAGAATAGTATAAAATGTTCCTCTTTCAATGTAGACTACTCAGCATAAGGCAGTAACTGTTATTTATTAAAATTAACATGTCTGTTAAGTCTCCAAAAAATAATGACCCATCTAGGAGAGTGAGTTTTTAATTGGCAACCATAAAAATGATGAAATCATCCTACATCTGTTTCAAAACGACATTTTTGTAAACAATATCTTAAGCGATGCCGCATTGAAATCCAAGGCATCTGGTGTCATTTTTTATTTTATTTTATTTTTTTTAACTGGGAATCACAGGTTCTATGGGATGTGCAAATATAATGATTTTTATCTGACAATGACTTGCTTGTCTTGGTTTTAGACAACCCGCAAATTTATAAAAGTACAATATGAAGAATATATAATTAAATGATTCTCAGCCAACAAACATTCAAGTGGCAGTGATTTTGGACATACTGGACAGTATAGCACTGATCCCATTCACAATTCATCAGGCCTCAGGGTATGTAAGTTTCTTTGCCGTATTTAGTTTTTTTTTTGCCTATTATCCCTTGCGATCATTGTCTTATTTTGAACCTACATTTCTATGCCAGGGTACTTACATTTATTGGTCAGTATCGTTCTGACCGTGCATTTGCATTTTCTACGTTACCTACCTTGTACATCATTTTTCCATCTATAGCCCACACATTATTTACTTTCTTTGTGTGTGGGTGTTTATGCAATATTTGCATTACCTACATATTTGGGTTTTTGATTGTTATTATAGTGTCTCTGCTGTATTTGTGAGTGGTTGTACTGTATACCACCTGGAATATCTTCCATCTTGCCCTTGTCGCATCTCTGTCTACATTATGGTCCTTTTTTAAACTGCTATATTATAATGTATTGTATTTTGACTATTATATATTAAAGATTTACTATGCCTGCTATTTTTAGGTTTGTGTGCTCTTTTTGTATTTCCGTATAGGTTGTCGGATGGAAAAGATTTGTTTGATGCAAAGTTGCGTGAAGGTGGTTGTGTGTATAAATGATTAAGTTGTATTTTTATATAAGGTATGGTGTGCAAGCTCAAGAAAATAAAGATTTTGGTAGCATAGTAGCTGTCTGCAATGTGTAGCATACATTTTTAACACATTTGTGGATGAAAGCAAATTATTGTATGGGCTCTGTTTCAGCGTTTTTAAGGAGCAGAAGCTCTTGCTGATTTTTACATTGTTTTAGTGTGGAAATCTCTTATTTATGTGAATTTAAGGCACAAGTGTATATTAGGGCATGTTCACACATGGCGGAATTGCTGTGGAATTTCGCTGTGGACAGTCCGCAGTGGAATTCTCCAGCGGCCGTTTTTTTACATTTATTTCAATACATTTTGAGGCAAGTTAGTTCAGACATTGCGGAAAACTCAGCTGCAGACCATAGGCTGCAGTGCGGAATTTTCCCTCTGCAGCATGCACTGTCTATTGTGGAGAAGAAGCGGAATTTCACTGTGGATTTCAGCCTCTGCAATGCAAAAACTGAAATCTGTGGCAAGTCCGCTCTGTTTTCTGCAACGTCTGAATTACCTGTCAAATATGCAAATGTTGGTGCAGATTCGTTGCGTAATTGCCCCAAATCTGCACCAACATTTGCAGCGGAAAAACTCTGCCACGTCTGGCCGTGCCCTAATAGTGCTTTTTTAAGTACATAATTCCTGTTTGTCACAAAGTTACGTGAAGGTGGACATGACTGCAATCGTCAGGTTGTATGCTTTCAGGAAATATTACGTTTTTGGGGGGTGCACTCAATTTTTATACTGTGTAATCCCTGTATTTGCTACATTTAGGCTGGGTTCACACGTGGCGGAATTTCACTTAAATTCCGCTGCGGACACTCCGCAGCGTTAATCCGCAGCGGTGCCGTTTGTCCATTGACTTACACTTTAATTTAGCAGTGTTCGTTTAGACGAGGCGTAAAATTCCGCTGCGGAGCATAGGCTGCGGAGCGGAATTTGGTGTCCGCAGCATGCTCTGTCTGTTGCGGAGCAGTGGCGGACTCATGGCGGAATTTCTCCATTGACTTCAATGGAGATTCTAATTTCCGCAATGAAGTCCGCAGATCTTATGTGTGCTGCGGAGCGTATTGGTTTTACTACCATGACATTTCTTCATTCTGGCTGGACCTATGTATTTCTAGGTCTACAGCCAGACTGAGGAAGTCAATGGGGCTCCCGTAATGACGGGAGCGTTGCTAGGAGACTTCTGTAAATAGTCACTGTCCAGGGTGCTGAAAGAGTTAAGCGATCGGCAGTAACTGTTTCTGCACCCGGGACAGTGACTACCGATCTCAATATACATGTATCTGTTAAAAAATATATAAGTTCATACTTACCGAGAACTCCCTGCGTCTGTCTCCAGTCCGGCCTCCCAGGATGACGTTTCAGTCTAAGTGACGGCTGCAGCCAATCACAGGCCAAGCACAGGCTGCAGCGGTCACATGGACTGGCGCGTCATCCAGGGAGGTCGGGCTGGATGCCGAAAGAGGGACGCGTCACCAAGACAACGGCCGGTAAGTATGAAAATCGTTTACTTTCACTAGGGAAAGTGCTGTCCCTTCTCTCTATCCTGCACTGATAGGGAGAAGGGAAGCACTTTTCCCGCAGTCCGCAGCAGCTAGTCCGCATCAATGTACTGCACATTTTGTGCAGATCCGCAGCAGAATCTGCAACGCAGATTCTGTGCGGCATTGATGCGGACAGTTGCGGAGGAAATCCGCCACGTGTGGTCATGCCCTTAAAGTGTTTACACATGCATATAGACATAAACATACGTGCATGTAGACATAGGCGTGAATGGTATGTATGAACTCTGCACATATAAAACTTTTATTCATGTGTGGTGCATCTCATCTTCTGCATGGGTCAACTTTTAGTCACAAATATACATTTTTATAAAATTTTTAGGAAAAATTTCACTTTTACACAAAATTGCATAACTGTGCCTATATGTATAAAGTGCTGAGTAGCATTTTGACAATCACCATGTGTCTACTTTCAGTAAAAAATAAAGGTATGAGCGTTTAGTGTATTTTTTTTTATATTGCAAGTTAGGTTTTATTTGTACATGTAAAAAGTGTGAAAATTGTCCTGGCTACCAAAGGTGCAACATTTCCAAAAACTCCTTGGGGAGAAAGGGTTAATTTGTCTATTTAATTAATAATGTTTTAAGGTTTTTCTTTTTAGTTTAGGATCATGCACAAATGAATGTTGGTGGTTGGAAAATGAAATATAATGTTTGGTACGGGTGTATTTATAAGATACATGAAGATGTTAATATTTTCAAATATTTTTACAATCAGCTATACAACATAATTCCCCCGCTTTGTGTTTTTTTGCCACTTTGTTGCATTATGTCTTTGACTTAAAATGGATTTTCGGGGGGATTGGATCATTTGATTTACACAACATGCCTAACACTTTGAAGGTGCGAAATCATTTTTAGGGTATGTGCACACACACTAATTACGGACGTAATTCGGGCGTTTTTACCCCGAATTACGTCTGAAAATAGCGCCTCAATAGCGTTGACAAACATCTGCCCATTGAAAGCAATGGGCAGACGTTTGTCTGTTCACACGAGGCGTATATTTACGCGCCGCTGTCAAATGACGGCGCGTAAATAGACGCCCGCGTCAAAGAAGTGACCTGTCACTTCTTTGGCCGTAATTGGAGCCGTTATTCATTGACTCCAATGAATAGCAGCGCCAATTACGTCCGTAATGGACGCGGCTTTCAAGCGCCTGCACATGCCGTTACGGCTGAAATTACGGGGATGTTTTCAGGCGGAAACATCCGCGTAATTTCAGCCGTTACGGACGCTGTCGTGTGAACATACCCATACTGTGACACAAACTAAGTAAAAAAAAACCTCTAATGAACAGAGAACCTTAATGTGCATAAGTATTCACCCCTTGAAAGTCAATAGTTTGTGGAGCTACCTTCTGCTGCAGTTACAGATGCAAGTCTATGGGGTATGTCTCTATTAGCTTAGCACATCTAGACGCTGGTATTTTTGTCCTTTCCTTCAGGGAAAACTGCTCCAACTCCTTCAATTTAGGGTATGTGCACACACACTAATTACGTCCGTAATTGACGGACGTATTTCGGCCGCAAGTCCCGGACCGAACACAGTGCAGGGAGCCGGGCTCCAAGCATCATACTTATGTACGATGCTAGGAGTCCCTGCCTCTCCGTGGAACTACTGTCCCGTACTGAAAACATGATTACAGTACGGGACAGTTGTCCTGCAGAGAGGCAAGGACTCCTAGCATCGTATATAACTATGATGCTAGGAGCCCGGCTCCCTGCACTGTGTTCGGTCCGGGTCTTCCGGCCGAAATACGTCCGTCAATTACGGACGTAATTAGTGTGTGTGCACATACCCTTAGATGGATTTCTGCCATAGTTTTTGAACCTCTAGCTGCTTTCGTTTGAAACAAATGTGTATATACTGATGTAGCCATCTTTATCTTGACTGTGATAACTTGCTGCAGCGTGATATCACACAACAAAAGCCATTCGAAAAGTCATTAAAACAGTCAAGTTACAGTTTCTTGACACTGTGTATTTAATGCATTAAAAGTCAAGATAAAGACGGCCACTTCTGTAGGGGGATTTAAAAGAGGCAGTCATGTCAAGAAATTAGCATGATATGCTGACGACATTTTATTGTTTCTATCTAACACTACTTACTACTTATCGGGCAAGATCTCAAATAGTTCTCCCAACAACAATCTGATTTTGCTGTACCTTCCAATCACTTTTACAAATATTCACAGTTAAGACATGCTTTTATGACAAAATTGCCTCTCATTCTGTTCAAGTTTTCACCAATACTGCCATTGTGCTGATTAGTAGATCCATTACCTTGTCAGTAATTTCATTGTTGTATAGACACCTATTGGATAAACATTTGCTCAAATGTCCCTTTAATTTAAGTGAAAAATAAAAGGGAGACCCGGGAGTTATAGAGGAGGCACAGCAAGGAAAGGTCTTAGAGCTCATTTCTAAATTGAATCTTAGTGTGACACACAGGCTATTGAACCTATACTTGGTACATGGTGTATACCGCTTTAAATTTGCGGCTCATGACTCCCCTCTATGCAACCGTTGCAAGACTGATAGGGCACATCTCATGCACATGATGTAGCGATATCCAAAATAATTCCATTATTGGAAAAAAGTCTTAGACCTAATTAATTAAATAAGTTCATAATATACCCCTTTCGCCAAATCTTTTTTGTGTGTACTCGACTATCTGGCAGATGTTCTGATTAGTGATGACTGGAAATTTGCAATTTGGCAAATATCATACATGGCTAGGAAAATGATTGCCCAGCACTGGCTTGATGAGAACCCGCCAACCGTTACAAAATTTTTGTCCAATATTAATTGGTTGACAGCTTATGAGAAACACTGTTACACTAAACAAGGTTATCTCACCAAATTTGAAGCCAGGTGGGCGAAATGGTTGGACACACTGGCCTTGGCACCCCTACCATTGATTAGAGACAGTATATTTTTTTTATTGTTTACTATGCTTAGCATTTATTCATGTTGCATGAGGTTGCTTCAATGTGATTCTTTCTGATCAGTTTCCTGTTTAAAATTAGCCATACCAACTTGTTCAGGTTGTTTAAGACTATTTGACTGCTTACCTTTGTATCACGTCTTTTAAAAAATTCTGTATGATTCTGTCTTACAGCTGCTTTAGTGATTGATTCTATTGTGATTCCAATGCCATTCTCTCCTATTTAATTCTGTAACATGCCTCTGTTTGTGGGGGACTGGGGAGGGGGCTTTTAGCATTTTTTTCATGTGATATAGGGCGGGTTCACACATGGCGGATTTTCACTTAAATTCCGCTGCGGACACTCCGCAGCGTTAATCCGCAGCGGAGCCGTTTCTCCATTGACTTTCACTTTAATTTAGCAGTGTTCGTTTACACGATGCGTACAATTCCGCTGCGGAGCATAGGCTGCGGAGCGGAATGTGGTGTCCGCAGCATGCTCTGTCTGTTGCGGAGCAGTGGCGGACTGGTTGCGGACTCATGGCGGAATTTCTCCATTGACTTCAATGGAGATTCTAAGTTCCGCAATGAAGTCCGCAGCTGTCATGCACATGTTATGTGTGGTGCGGAGCGTATTGGTTTTTTAACATGACATTTCGTCATTCTGGCTGGACCTATGTATTTCTAGGTCTACAGCCAGACTGAGGAAGTCAATGGGGCTCCCGTAATGACGGGAGCGTTGCTAGGAGACGTCAGTAAATAGTCACTGTCCAGGGTGCTGAAAGAGTTAAGCGATCGGCAGTAACTGTTTCTGCACCCGGGACAGTGACTACCGATCTCAATATACATGTATCTGTAAAAAAACATATAAGTTCATACTTACCGAGAACTCCCTGTTTCTGTCTCCAGTCCGGCCTCCCAGGATGACGTTTCAGTGTAAGTGACGGCTGCAGCCAATCACAGGCCAAGCACAGGCTGCAGCGGTCACATGGACTGGCGCGTCATCCAGGGAGGTCGGGCTGGATGCCGAAGGAGGGACACGTCATCAAGACAACGGGCGGTAAGTATGAATTTCTTTTACTTTCACTAGGGAAAGTGCTGTCCCTTCTCTCTATCCTGCACTGATAGGGAGAAGGGAAGCACTTTTCCCGCAGTCCGCAGCAGCTAGTCCGCATCAATTTTCTGCACATTTTGTGCAGATCCGCAGCCGTAATCCGCAACCCGGATTAGGTGCGGCATTGATGCGGACAGTTGCGGAGGAATTCCGCCATGTGTGGTCATGCCCTTACAAAGTTTGTTTAAAAAAATGACAATGAAAATTAAGTAAGAGTAAGTTAGATGGGTTGCATTAGTGTACAGCAGTCTTCAAGTCATGCCGATGATTCTGAATTGGATATAGGTTTGGGCTTTGACGTATGTTTAGGGTCATTGTTCTGCTGGAAGGTGAACATCCGTTTAAGTCTCAATCTCGGGCAGACTGAAATAGATCTTCCTGAAAAATTGCCCTATATTTACTGCCATATATCTTTCCTTTAATGAAAACCAGTTTTGCAGTTGATGAAAAGCATCCCCACAGCATGATGTTGCCACCACCATGCTTTACTGTGAGAATAGTGCTCTTGGGGTGATGGGAAGAGTTTGTTTTGCACCACACATAGCGATTCCCATGATGGCCACAAAAGTTAAATTTTAGTCTCATCTGACTAGAGAACCTTCTTCCATGATTTTGGGGAGTCTAGCATATGCTTTTTGGCAAACTCAAAACATGTTTATGTTGTTCTTTAAGCAATGGCTTTTTTCTGGCCTCTCTTCTATAAAGTCCCACTCTGTGTACGGCTTATAGTGGTCCTATGGACTGGTATTATCATCTCCGTGGTGGATCTTTGGAGCTCCTTCTGTGTTATCATTTGTGTCTTTGTTGAATCTCTAATTAATGCCCTCCTTGCCTGGTCTGTGATTTTTGGTGGCCACCCCTCTTTTGTCAGATTTGTAGTTATGCCATATTCTTTCCATTATGTTATAATGGATTTAATGGTGCTCCATGGGTTGTTTCACAATGGAAAGTTTCTGCTCAAATAAACTCCACTTTTGAACAACAATTTACATTGTACAGTTAAAATCTGCATGCAACGATGGATTATCACAAATATCCCTATTGCTTCTGATTCACATGATGTTTTCCGCTCCATTTACATTTAGTTGCTTCCACTCTTTTTTTTTTTTTTTTTTTTTATCAATAATTTTTATTATATTTGTTTCCAAAACACAGGTACAAAAAGTACAAAAAAAATATTTTTTCCGCTCCATTTACATTTAAGGCTAAATTCAAAATTCAGATGTGTTTGTGTTACTAGACTGCAGTGCATTGTGGAAACTTAGATGGGGGTACGTTCCCACTGAGTGGCATCCACATGCGGACAAAATCACTCCCACATGCAGTGGCCAATGCTCACACAAATTTGTCAGTAACACTGTTAGGGCATGACCACACGTGGCGGATTTCCTCCGCAACTGTCCGCATCAATGCCGCACAGAATCTGCGTTGCAGATTCTGCTGCGGATCTGCACAAAATGTGCAGAAAATTGATGCGGACTGGCCGCTGCGGACTGCAGGAAAAGTGCTTCCCTTCTCCCTATCAGTGCAGGATAGAGAGAAGGGACAGCACTTTCCCTAGTGAAAGTCAAAGAAATTCATACTTACCGCCCGTTGTCTTGGTGACGCGTCCCTCTTTCGGCATCCAGCCCGACCTCCCTGGATGACGCTCCAGTCCATGTGACCGCTGCAGCCTGTGCTTGGCCTGTGATTGGCTGCAGCCGTCACTTACACTGAAACGTCATCCTGGGAGGCCGGACTGGAGACAGACGCAGGGAGTTCTCGGTAAGTATGAACTTATATATTTTTTTACAGATACATGTATATTGAGATCGGTAGTCACTGTCCCGGGTGCAGAAACAGTTACTGCCGATCGCGTAACTCTTTCAGCACCCTGGACAGTGACTATTTACAGACGTCTCCTAGCAACGCTCCCGTCATTACGGGAGCCCCATTGACTTCCTCAGTCTGGCTGTAGACCTAGAAATACATAGGTCCAGCCAGAATGAAGAAATGTCATGGTAGTAAAAACAATACGCTCCGCAGCACACATAAGATCTGCGGACTTCATTGCGGAATTTTGACTCTCCATTGAAGTCAATGGAGAAATTCCGCCATGAGTCCGCAACCAGTCCGCCACTGCTCCGCAACAGACAGAGCATGCTGCGGACACCAAATTCCGCTCCGCAGCCTATGCTCCGCAGCGGAATTTTACGCCTAGTCTAAACGAACACTGCTAAATTAAAGTGTAAGTCAATGGACAAACGGCACCGCTGCGGATTAACGCTGCGGAGTGTCCGCAGCGGAATTTCAGTGAAATTCCGCCACGTGTGAACCCGCCCTTAGTGTGGTTTTGTCCACATGCAGACACCGCAACATGGGGATGCACCCTCACACAGGGCTGTTAGGTCACAGACAGCTGGACATAGCTAAATCTCTACCTGTTATTAAGGGTAAACAAGAAAACAAGATAAAATAACTAAAAAAACTAAAGTAAAAATGCCAATGTCAATTTATATTGTGAAAAAAATGGCAAAAATGGCTAAAATAATCATTTGACATGTGAGTTGCTCTCATTCCATATAGTTGCTTCCACTCTTTTCTTTTTTTTTTAATCAAGTACATTTTTATTATATTTTTTTTCCCCAAAAACGTACACACAGGTACAAAAAGTACAAAAAAAATATATGTTTTCCGCTCCATTTACATTTAAAGCTAAGTTCAAAATTCAGATGTGTTTGTATTACTAGACTGCAGTGCATTGTGGAAACTCAGATGAGGGTACATTCCCACTAAGTGGCATCCACATGCAGACAAAATCACTCTCACAGGCAGTGGCCAATGCTCACACAAATTTGGCAGTGACACTGTGGGTGTGCTTTTGTCCACATGCAGACACCGCAACATAGGGATGCACCCTCACACAGGGCTGTTAGGTCACAGACAGCTGAACATAGCTAAATCTCTACCTGTACCTAAGGGCAAACAAGAAAACAAGGTAAAATAACTAAAAAAACTAAAGTAAAAATGCCAATGTCAATTTATATTGTGACATTTTTAGGGGGAAAGGATTTCTGTTTAGCATTATTTGAATTGAATTTTTGTATATTTTCCGGTTATCATTTATCATGCTAAATATTTATGTTTGTATGGTGTTTAAAAATAAATCGAATAAAATATGTGTAAAAATTGTGACATTTTGTAGAAAGTAGAATTAAAAATCTAGCTTAACATCACTTAGACTGTGGTCTGATGAAAGCCTACAGTTGATCTTGCTAAAATGGCAAAAATAATCATATGACATGTAGGTTGCACTCATTTCATATAGTTGCTTCCACTCTTTTCTTTTTTTTTTTATCAAGTAAATTTTTTTTATTATTAGATTTTTTTTCCAAACACGTACACACAGGTACAAAAAATACAAAAGAAGTAATACCCCCTAAATCCCCTCCCCAACCCCTACACCTAAAACATACAATACCCTAAGTAACTAGCTGCAGTCAGCACATGTATCTGTAGTGACGATAAATGATGATGATATTTGTAGCAACATTCAATTAAACCAGCTAAGCAGCAGTATACATCTATGCAGGACATGAGAGTAAGACTCTATCTCTGGTCAGCACTGTAGAGGCTAGGCCCAAACCATCTAGCTAACGAGCCCACATCTCTTCTTATTTTTTCAATGATCCTCTTTTCAGGTATATAGGTTTTTCCATGGCAATAAGTCAATTAATTTTATCAATAAACTCTGTGCATGTAGGGGGAAGTTCCTGTAGCCATCTCTGAGCAATCAGTTTCCTTGCCATATATAACACACGAGCCACAGCTGTTATCATCCACATACCCAAGTATACATACATAAGGCGACATTGTGATATTGGCAGAATATATCGTATTAATAATGTTAACCACCTCTGTCCAAAAGTGCACAAGGTTAGGTAGGGCATGACCACATCATATGTTGAAGTTCTGCACTTTGGGTTTTACATCTATTACACATGGGGGCAGTGGCGGATTAAGAAGACCATGGGCCCTGGGCTGTTACCCAAACTTGGGCCCCCCTTCTCCACCACCACCCTGCCGCGCCGTAACTATTGCTAACACTACCTAAACACTAGTACACAAAGTAGGCACATTATGCACAAAGTACACACAGTACGCACATTATGCACAAAGTACGCACATTATGCACAAAGTACGCACATTATGCACAAAGTACACACAGTACACAAAGTAGGCACATTATGCACAAAGTACGCACATTATGCACATTATGCACAAAGTACGCACAGTACACAAAGTACCACATTATGCACAAAGTACACAAAGTAGGCACATTATGCACAAAGTACGCACAGTACACAAAGTACCACATTATGCACAAAGTACGCAAATTATGCACAAAGTACGCACATTATGCACAAAGTACGCACATTATGCACATTATGCACAAAGTACGCACATTATGCACAAAGTACACAAAGTAGGCACATTATGCACAAAGTACGCACATTATGCACAAAGTACACAAAGTACCACATTATGCACAAAGTACACAAAGTAGGCACATTATGCACAAAGTACGCACAGTACACAAAGTACCATATTATGCACAAAGTACGCACATTATGCACAAAGTAAGGACATTATGCACAAAGTACGCACATTATGCACAAAGTACACAAAGTATGCACATTATGCACAAAGTACGCACATTATGCACAAAGTACACAAAGTACGCACATTATGCACAAAGTAGGCACATTATGCACAAAGTACGCACATTATGCACAAAGTACACAAAGTACGCACATTATGCACAAAGTATGCACAGTACACAAAGTACCACATTATGCACAAAGTACGCACATTATGCACAAAGTACACACATTATGCACAAAGTACACAAAGTACGCACATTATGCACAAAGTACCCACATTATGCACAAAGTAGGCACATTATGCACAAAGTACGCACATTATGCACAAAGTACGCACATTATGCACAAAGTATGCACATTATGCACAAAGTATGCACAGTACACAAAGTACCACATTATGCACAAAGTACGCACATTATGCACAAAGTAGGCACATTATGCACAAAGTACGCACATTATGCACAAAGTACGCACATTATGCACAAAGTAGGCACATTATGCACAAAGTATGCACAGTACACAAAGTACCACATTATGCACAAAGTACGCACATTATGCACAAAGTACGCACAGTACACAAAGTACACACATTATGCACAAAGTACACAAAGTAGGCACATTATACACAAAGTATGCATAGTACACAAAGTACACACGAGTATGCACATTATACACTAAGTAGGCACATTACACACGAGTATGCACATTATACACAAAGTACACCTTGTAAACACATGAATATGGACATTAAACATACATGAATATGGACATTAAACATACATGAATATGGACATTAAACATACATGAATATGGACATTAAACACACATGAATATGGATATTAAACACACATGCACTTACCTTTTATGTCTTCACTGCAGCTCTTCTCCTGCTCACAGCACAGAGCCCGCCGACAGTCTCCCCTCCCCCATGTCCCGACAGCTAGCAGCAGAGATGTTTAGAGCAGGGAAGGGGGGCTGGAGGGGGAGCTTCTAAAGCAGCACAGACCACGGCTGCTAAGTAGAAGCAAAGCTCCCCTCGCCTGACAGGTGCGGTCCTGGCACCGGGGCTCCCTCCGGTGCTAGCGACGCCACTGGGCATGAGGGGGTTCGGGCGGTCATAGGCTCCTTGGGCCCCCTGGCAGTCTTGGGCCCCGGGCGACCGCCCGAAACGCCCTAATGATAATCCGCCACTGCATGGGGGATTCTCTCAGGCCAATAACAAATTAAAAACCTAGGCGTTTTGTATACCCTATGTATCATGTACAGATGTGACAGTCTATTTGCCTCACTAAGAGACAGCCTAAGGGCATATGCCACAATATCCTGCCATGCCTATCCTCAATAGGACCCAGGTCCCTTTCCCATTTTTCTATAATACCAAGGGGAAATTTAGAATGTTCCTTACCTAACAAGTCCTGATATACTGTTGAAATAATCCCTTTAGATTTCTCAGTACAACCTACACTAGTAGTACAAACAAAAATATCCCCTATGTGAACTTATTTTTCTAGTGCATGTCTCATTTGTAAATATTCAAAAAATAGAAGCATTTGGCAAGGCAAACTCCAATTGTAGATCAGAAAACAGTTTCAGAACCTCCCCCTTTATATAATTGTGTCACCCACCAAATACCCTTGTATTTCCATCTACCAAATCCTTCTAGACTAGCAACCTCCGGTAGCCATGGATTATTCCAATAGGGAGTTACCTGAGTACATCCTGTAATCTCTAAAAGGTTCTTCACTTTCCCCCACAATCTATGCATTTAGTATAAAGTGGGTAGTTGTTTAGTATGTGTCTTAAACTTGTTGAGCTCTAGGACTGCAAATAGTTGATAGCACTGCGTGAAATTTTTTAGTATTCCCTGAATTGAGTCTTGTTCTTCTAACCCCCATCCTCTAAAATGCTGCAACTGTCCGCCAAATAATAAATCCCCGGGTTTGGGGCCAGCAGCCCTTCCTCTGTCTTACTTCTCTGCAAGGTATCCAATTTAATACGAACATGTCCCCTCCGCCATATAAGATCACGGAACATCCTATTAATTGTTAGGAAGAACCGTTGGGGTAATCATACTGGTGAATTGTGCAGGGAATACAATAACTGGGGCATCCATACCATCTTTATGGGATTCATGCATCCCACCATAGATAACAGTAAACCGCACCAGGCATCCATTTTACCTCTAATCTTCGCTATCAGAGGGTCTAAATTAAAGCATTCATAATCTGTCAGCACCATTGATATTCAAACTCCTAGATATTCAATAACTATAGCGCATTGTAATGGGATATGCTCCTTATCCAAATCCACCAAAGTTTCATCTAGCGGAAGTAACTCTAAGGCTGGGTTCACACAACCTATTTTCCGACGTAAACGAGGCGTATTATGCCTCGTTTTACGTCTGAAAATAGGGCTACAATACGTCGGCAAACATCTGCCCATTCATTTGAATGGGTTTGCCGACGTACTGTGCAGACGACCTGTTATTTACGCGTCGTCGTTTGACAGCTGTCAAACGACGACGCGTAAAAATACAGCCTCGTCAAAAGAAGTGCAGGACACTTCTTTGGACGTTTTTGGAGCTGTTTTCTCATAGACTTCAATGAAAACAGCTCCAAAAACGGACGTAAAAAACGCAGCGCAAACGGCGCGAAAAACGCAATGAAAAATGCGAGTTGGTCAAAAAATGTCTGAAAAGCAGGGTCTGTTTTCCCTTGAAAACAGCTCTGGATTTTCAGACGTTTTTGGTCACTACGTGTGCACATACCCTGACTATGTCTAATTGATAGACAACCCAGAATAGGTACCATACCGTCTAATGACACACATTACATAGTCTAAAGTTTGTCTTGTATCTTACAGGAATAAAAGCTTGTCGTCTGCATATAATTCTATTCATTCCTCTAGTTCTCCATGACGAAACACCACTTTGCCTGGATGCACTCAAATACATGCCACCAAAGGCTCTATGGCAATCGCGAAGAGCCAAGAAGATAGGGGGCATCCCAGCCGTGTGCCCCTGCCCAGCGCCAACACCTCGGCCAGAGCCCCATTGACCCATACATGTGCCACCGATGCCTCAAATAGAAGTCGGACAGATGTTATGAACCTCTCCCCAAACACCATACATTCTAAGACTTTCCAAAACAATTCCCATTCTATACTGTCGAAGGCCTTGGCCACATTGCAAAGAACACACGGCTCTGCTTCCTGGGTTATCTACCGTAGTAATAATCTTAGATAAACGTATGGCCAAGGCCTTCACTATAATTTTTACATCCACTGTAATAAGGAGATTGTTCTATAGGAATCTGGTACAAGTGAATCTTTCCCAGGCTTCAACAAGAGTACTATAATAGCTTCTTTCATGGTATCTGGGAGGGAGCCTGACAATAAAACCCCTACATATACACTATATGCCAGACAGCCCATCTAGCCCTGGTGCCTTATTGTTAGCTAATGATGCAGAGTCAGTGGGGCCTCTATCAGCCTCCGACAATACCCTCAGAAGTGTGTCAGATCAAAATTGCTATATCTGATCAGGTGTCTCAGTTAGTCTAGAACTATACAAATTCATATAAAAGAGGTGAAACACCTCAAGTATCTGCACTGTCTCCATCACTAGAATTCCCTGAGGTGTACGAATAGATGCCACAGGCCGACCCCCAAACAAAATGATTATACCTATATGCCTAATTAATATTAATTTCAATTTTATTTTATATCACACTCTTTAAAAACTGATTTCAATATTCATCTTAACGTTGCCCAAACTAGCTGGCAATTCAAATGACATTCCACTGATAATCATATACAGTATTTGTACATATTTATAAACTTCTGTACAAAATACTAGCATAGGCTGTTAAACATCTATGTATGGAACAATCATTGCCTCTTAATGCCATTTAGAACGAATGTGTTTATTTCTGCACTCCCACTGATAAGTGACACAACTAGATCTGTATATTCGTGTAGTCAGGATGAACTGGTGACATATGCTTCTGTTTTTATGCTACATAGCATATCAAAGTGTGTTCTTTATAGCTGATATTGCGCATCCCCAAGGCAAATGCAAGATGCAGACACATGTTTGCCTAAATGTAAATCCTAATTAACTCTTAACATCTGTATCACGCAATATTGTCAGAATGCTATATTTCATATTTCCTGAAAGAAAGTGACACAGTCTTCTATAAAACAATGTAAGGACAAGGAGTAATATGTAAGTCTTTAGATTAAATATTTATTTTTGGCAGGTGTTCGCAGATAAGTTGACCCCATAGCAAAATCATTATTGGGGCTCTGCTTGTAGCTTGTTCATGTACTTAAAGGCTCCCTCAAGATCAGCGACACTTGTGGAGCTTTGTAGTATATATTATAGATGGGTTATTTATCAAACCTTTTAAACCTTATTTACAATATGACCCGTACAGGTAATGAAAACAGCAGAGTTTACGATGCAATTTAAAGTCGACATCCACTTGTTCTGGACAGTTAGGAGGCAGACTTTAGAATAATTTTTCCTATTGCGAGTACTGTATGCTAGTACGCACCTCTCTATTTTGCTTCTATCCAAGTAGTTACAGTGCCTATTGATGTTACAATATAGACAAGTAAGTAGCAACTCCTTTTACATCCTCTAGTGTCCTTGTATATCTTTGCCATTTGATATGTATACTACTGCTCACTACTTTCAATACATAACCCAAATCATCAATTTTTGGAAATAAACAAAAGCTAGTTTGTGATGAATATAGATTTACCGTATTTAGGCAAACAAAACATGTTTTGCACTTATTAACATAGTTAAACATATGAATTGAGCCTTGTTTTCCTTAAAATTTTCTCTTATCAAAGTATCCACCCTCAACAGCGATCACAGCAATACAAACTGTCGGTCGACTTGTCTAAAGATTCAGCCTTGATTGCAGCAGAACTTATTTTGTAGCAACTACCAAATGTGATATTGGTCTGTATCTTGCACCTCTGAAAAACCTGTCCAGATGATCCCAAAGGAGATCAATTGGATTGCCATCAGGACTTTGGGGTGACCAAACCATGTTCTTCCACACCTGTTGTCGTTCTTTTGACTGAACATACTTTTTGCAAAGACAGAAAGTATGTTTTGGGTCGTTATCTTGCTGTAGTGTGAAACCACAACCAATCATACGGGGGCTGGAAGGGATGGTGTGACGCACCAGGATGTTGTGGTAGCACTTGGAGTCCATCACTTCTTCGATATTTAGTACGTCAGCAACCCCAGCACCTCTGAAACATTCCTATAATGGAATCTCCTCCATGCTTGACTGTGGACTGAATGCAAGCAGAAACCATGCACTCCCGTGTTGCACGACAAACCTTCCTACACTGACTTGTGGTCCAGCTCCTGTGCTTTTTAGCTACAATAGCCACTTATTTTTATTAATGTGCCTAAGCAATGCTTTTTGGGTTCCAACACATCCCTTCAAGCTTCTGGCTGCAAGGCGTTTGGCAGTCGCGATTAACACACTTTTCTCCCTCATTTCCATCTCAGCAGCACGGATCTGAGGGGCTGTTTTGAATCTGTCCCATTTGGAACACTGATAAATTTGTCTTCCTGTTTTGTGGTCACTCGAGGTTGTCCAGGTCTTGCCCGATCACATACACTCGTATTTCATGAGGGTACACTGCATGTCCCCAAGAGAAACTTTCTCCAGGCAGACAAACTATGCCCTGCATTTCTCAAAGCAACTATGGTATATCGCTTTACGATTGATAACTGCTGCATAAAACAAAAGATAGACTAATTTCTGTGCAAAACACATGTATCACGTTCATCCTTTGCAGAAATGGCGATGAATATGGGGCTGTATTGAAATGAATGAGCAATAGTGCAGGTAATGTATAAATTACTCCCATTTATTTCCTTAACTGCAGAGTTCAGTTTACATTTCTTGCTTAATATTATATGAAAGTTATAAAATTCACTCATAGTATTAGACAAATTGTCATTTGGTGGATACTTTGGTGGTTGTTAAAGGCATCTGGATTACCAAGCTAAGCTAAATATTGTATAATACATTTATTATGTAATGAATAATTAGCATTAAACGTGGACGTTACCTTTTACAACAATACTTATACATTATGTAGACATTATGTAGAAAATACTACATAATAATATGTGTATCCTGAATAACCTGAATGTACAGTGTACTGCTGAAGCAATGAAAAGTACTTTTTTAATTTAGCTGAATACCTTAATGGCTTTTTTATATTCACTTTCCATTACTTAGAATAACAAGAGATGAAAGGTAAGTTAGATCAAATAGATTCATTACTACTCTCATTAGGTTTTAGAGCAAAATCCATGCATGCTGGTAGTCCAGGCATCTTGTTTTATTTGATGAATGCAAATTAAAATTTATGTATATTTTTTCAAAAATAAATATTCAGATCCTGAGAGCCTTGGGCATTTCAAGTTGATTTCCAATTTGATTAGCGTGAATATTATACTTTTCATATATAAAAATAATAGATCTATCATAGACCTTAACTGTATGGTTAAGCTGAAATTAGACACATGTCCATCACGTTTGATCTTTCCAAATGGAGCTGGATCTTTATCATTTGCTTCCATAAACCCTGTGATTTTAGGAAGACCAGAGTTTGTGGTCTAAAGCCCCATTCTGGGAGTTGGATGTAAAATGCAGATCTGGATAGAGATCATAAAATTTAAAGTCAGTGTAGTTCTGTCAGAAAATCTTGGGAAAACTGACTTGAAACTTCTAAGGTCTCTTCTCAATCATGTATGTCTTTTTTTTTTTTCTTTAGAAACTGGTTTTGTGCTAACTTAAAACTAATTGCTAATTTTCCTATAATTATTGATCCCGATCACCAAACCTTACCAGGGAGTATAGAATATGATGTTGTTACTGACAAGCACACTACCAATGAAACACTAATATAATGATAAAATATCATTTGTAATATTTTCAGTATACTGAGTACAATGCATTCTGGTATGAATATTTTAATATTTGCCTTGATAATTTCAGTTCCACTACTCTCTGCACATTATTGGAATTCCTCCTTGAAAATGCTGCCCTGTGCAATTGGCCATCGGGTAGGACAGCAGATCATTACACATCCTAATCAACCACCAAACAATTATATATTTTTGCAGGGTAATTGTACATTTGTCTGTTCTCTTGAAAGAGAATTGTTGGAAAAATCTATTGTGTGACTATAAGCCTGGGCCAAGGCATTTCATTAATGAGCAGCTCAGTTCATATAGAATAGATTATAGCTCCAAACTAATAATTTACAAACCTGTCCTTTATAAAGAACTTAATGAAGGAGACATCCTGCTTTATTACTTTATTAGGCCTTGTTCACATCAGCGTTGGGTTCCGTTTGGGGTTTCCGTTCGTCTATTCCGTAGGAGGAACAGATGAACGGAAAGCCAAATGAAAACCATAGCTTCCCTTTGCCTTACCATTGATTTTAATGGTAATTCTTCCATAGCAAATGGTTTCTGTTTGTTTCCATTCTGTAAGGTTTCCGTTTTTCTTGTGGAAACAATAGCGTAGTCGGAACGGAAACACATGGAAACCATTTGCAATGGATGTATTACAATTGAAATCAATGGTAATGCAAACGGAAACTATGGTTTTCATTTGGCTTTCCATTAATCTTTTCCTCTGACGGAATGGATGAACGGAATCCCAAACAGAACCCGACGCTGATGTGAACGAGGCCTTAGAATCGTAAAATAATAGTCACACTTTTTGAATTATTATATTATTTTAACTACAAATGATGTTTTAGACCCTTCATGATGTGTATATACAGATAGATATAACAGTTTTTCCCTGGTGTGGAATCTCTGACTTGAATGTATATAAAACATATAGTGCAAACATGCACAGTATTAGGATTGTGTGAATATGCTGTATGTGTGAGAAATGTGCATTAATTCACTGACAAAAACATATTACATTATACAGTTCCAGTAGGTAGTCTAGTATATTATGATATTCATTATACGTATATGTCCAAATACGTTTTTTTTTTGTTTTTTTTTAATGAAAAAGAGAAATTCTGTAGAGGAGATTCAAGGTGAAAAGTGTTTCTGTTAAATTCCTTCCCATCTAATAAATGGGTAACCATATTTCTTTATTGTGTTACATACATAGGGTATTTATGTATATTTATAAACATTACCATTAAAATAAATGTGGGGGTATAAATCACTAAGTTCCATTCACCTTGCCACATCATTTTCTATTGCATACTCCTCCATTGTCTGATTTATTGACATATATTTTATTAACCTTGATAAAATTGCCTGCTCAACTCACATGTATTAAAATTCTTAGATATGGACCTATCAGAAATACTGCTCATGTATATCTAGTGAATGAGTAAGATAGCAATGGTTGTAAAAGAGATGTCAATTATCTGAACAGTTTCTTAGACATAGTGGACCATTACAATTACGGATAAGGCTGAAGCACCGTGTATTTATTTGTTGTTACGTATCACACAAAGGCAGATTTATATTCTTTCTTCAAACTTTGTATTCAAATATTCTCTTGAATTTTTAATTAGTTTACAAAGTGGAGGGAGGAGCCCAATGCAAGACTACCCCCACCACCCAGTTCATCTACCATAAACAGCCTGCATAAAACCCCAACTTGCCCCTTTCTCCTGTGCCCGCTCTTTAGGCCTCCTAGTGCTAAGAATGGGCACACCAACAAAAAGCTCCTTGCTCCCTCCCACTGGACCTCATTGGAGAGGCATAACTTAACTCTATTGTAAATATGCCACTGGAAATGTCCATTATAGGATGTTGTCCTGGTAATTCCTTAATTACAACATTGTAATAAATGAACTTTGGTTCCAGTGAGATCTCAGTCAAGACAGTTGCTGTGCTTATTAACAGCTACCCATGTAAACAATCTGCAAAGAAGTTGCCCATAAGAGGAGGTTGTGTAAGGGCCAATGCAGTTGTGTCGCATCAAGCCAGCGTTCATGTCACACCGGGTCACAGCAGGAAAAAACACACTTTTCAACATTAGAGGCAGAGTCTCTCACACAAGGCGGTTCAGGCTGGTGGATGATGGCTTACTCACACTTTTCTCAGACAGATCCAAGGACGCTTCTGCCTGATGCAGGAGCTGGTACGGCAATGTCAGGCCTACTAGGCCACAACTGTAAAGGATCTGCCAGACACAGCTTCTGTGTTGACGCCCGTGGTAGTCAGTCTGCACCTGCTCCTAAGTCTGATCGAGTGACCCCTCCTTCTACCAATCAGGCTGGGAGGCTGAGGAGTGGGAGAGCCTATCACAGCCTGGCCAGACGGAGCTAGCTCCCGCCCTCTGTCTATTTATACCTTCACTTCCTGCTTCTCCTTTGCTTGTGATTCTGTCTGTTTCCTAGCTCTGCTGCTGCTGCTTGTACTTTTGTCCTGTTTGACTCGGCTCGTTCACTACTCTTGTTGCTCACGGTGTTGCCGTGGGCAACTGCCCCGTTCCCCTAGCTTCTGTGTACCCTTGTCTGTTTGTCTGTCGTGCACATAGTGAGCGTAGGGACCGTCGCCCAGTTGTACGCCGTTGCCTAGGACGGGCCGTTGCAAGTAGGCAGGGACTGAGTGGGGGGTAGATTAGGGCTCACCTGTCTGTCTCCCTAGCCCGGCATTACAACAACTGGCTTGATAATTTGCTGAATGCTGTATATGTGCAAAGGCTCCTGCCTATACCCACCCTAATGCTCACACAACTCATGCACACCACAGGGAGACTCTTGCCCTCCACCTGCAACTTGTTCCAGGACCACAGAATCGGGCCCAACCACTCGTGCCTGACGCTTCTCCAGCAGCTTGAGAGCTCACTCTCCTCAGAAGCTCTCTCTATAGCCAGGTTCCTACTCCTGAACCCTGAACAGAGTTTGGCAGGAACACCGCTGTTTAATAGAATAGGCGCAGCCCCCGGCATCCTGAAACTGTTATGGTGCCTCAATACAGTTAAAATGGCACCCAGGCCATACATCCCGGCATCTTTTTACAATATAGTAAATCACTTTATTATTCTACATCACAATTTAGAATAGCCAGCGAGACGCCCATCACTCCGCTTCACCTGCCATAAAAATTTAAAACTTACAATGCAATAAACGGAACAGTAGCACAAATCAAATACACATCGTTACTGGACACATAAATATAACATGTAGGCAGTAGGATGCAGAGACCACTCCTCTGTGAATGGCACCTTGGGGATAAAGACAGCATCAAACAGACAGCGCAACAACACACGTTAAAGGTACAATGCATAAACAGACCATATTTTGGCATATACATAAATATACAATTAAAGTAGCAGAGTTCCCTTTAAGAGTTGGGAATTCTCCCCCACACTCTTGCAAACCCAACACTGTAGCAAAATCTTCCAACCACATCCTTCTAAATCTTAGCTCAGCTTAGCTACTTTTATAGCGTTCATTTAACTGAATTTATTATAGTTATTTATTTTTATCCTTATTTCTGTTTTACAACTTTGTGTTAGGATCATCACTTGTCAAAGTCATGCATATATTTGCACTTTTATGACAACAAACATATCATAATGCCAGCAGACCCAGACAAGTGATTATGATAAGTGACAAATAAGACTGTATAGTAAGTCGTCCAGTTCACAAAAATAAGCCAACCCGAGTTAACATCTGTTGGAAACCATTTGGTCCAGTCTATCCACTGTACATCATGAATACCCTAGACTGGCCATACAGAAATTGTTAAATAAACAAATTACAGACTGTGAACCTTTTATCAAATATAAATAATATGTTCATCCAATTATAGATGTTACACAGCAAAAATAAATACATAATAAAAAAATGGTCATTTAAAAGGGGCTGTCTACTAGTAATTTCCAAACCAAAAGTCCTTAAATGCTGTTAATATCTGATTTAAAGTAATTTGCAGTGATTCTAGCATAAAGTATATATTTTTCATCATTTTTTTGCTTCCATGTGTACTCCTTGGGGCTGCTGCCAATTTGTGCTGCTGTGGGAGAGGCTCTGAGCAGAATCAGTCTCCTTCCCCATTTGGCAGCTCACAATATAGTCTCTTCTTTCTTCCCTGCATAAGGAGTCGTCTCCGGCTACTGCAGAGTCTCAGCTCCTTTCCTGACAAGCAGGACAAAAAGTTATTTTGATTGGCTGCTCTGCAGTGAACAGAGGATCACTGTGCAGAGAACTGGCTGAGGAGAGTGACTGAGCATGCGTGTCAACAAGCACTCAGCTCATTAGGTGGGCATGCACATTTCTATACACTTTGAACACCAGTGGCAACAAACAATGTAAATATATCTCATTACTCTGCTGGATCATTTTGTTTTTACAGTAAATAAATGGCAAACATTGTTTATTTTTAATGATCTATACTATGAATATGATATTTAGTGGCGCAACAACACCTTTAAGCTATAAAATGTACCTCTTATTTATATTAGACCCCTGCCTTGTTTTGGACTCATGGTACAATGTGGCCAGTTCTATCACAGTGGGATGTGTAGGTGTTTTATGGATAATAACAGTCATCTTTAGAAACATAAAAACAATTTCTCGTTTATACTAATTCATATTTTTATAGACGTATACATTTCCAGTGACACTTTTCATCTTGAGTGGTAGGAAAATGAATTTGAGAGCTCTCCATCCTGGTGCCAGGGTTAAATGTTACACATCATTGTCCCAATAATACAGACTGGTATGTTTGTAAAACATATAAAAGATATGCATGCACCTAGAGTCCTGGTATGACATGTTTTCAAATGTATGCTATTTCTGGCCCCAATATTAATTTTCCTACCATATTCACTCTGTGCTCTTTTTTTCTAGATAGTTTCATGAATCCACCTGCTTTCCATTAAGAAAATACTCCCCATATTTCCCCAGAGCCTTCTGTCCTCAAACAACAGAGCATGACTTCATGGGTTAGCATTTTCCTTTCTGAACAATGCACATCATTGCTATATGCTATATCCTATTAAAACACTCAGAGCACTAATTTATTTATGGCCTTCTGCAAAACATATCATGCAGAGCTAAGCATTGCTCTCTAGGTGGGATCTTGGCAATTATAAACATAACAGGAGGAAAATGGATAAGGTTATTACAAAAGTCAATCCAAACATAATTTAAAAAGCTGTAAAATATGGAAAGAAAAATATATTTTCTAATACACATCATGCTACATTGTATTGGGTAACAATTTATGAATTTTAGAAGTATTGTTTTTCACCACTGATTTTATGTTAATTTTTTTCTCTAATAAATTAACAATATTTCAGTGAATGAATCGGAGAAACACAGCAGTTAGTCGGAAATAGAACCTATATTTTTCAGTATTTTGGTGTCCATGTTAAGCAACTGTATTGAAAAGAGTGGAAGCAAGGGGCGTGGCCTGGACCGCGATGTGAGCAGACATACTGATTGAGAGCGCTCCCGTTCGGCACTATATTCTTTACATGTTTATCCTGCTCTAACTATCCTGTCGGTGCATGTTGATATCCTTCTTGTTGAGCATGAGCCAGTAACGCAGCTAGCGGGGGAGCAGGGGGTAGTGGCCTGAGATGGTGGGGCCCACCGCGACCGCCCCTGCCATGAACAGCTGCCGCCACCCCCTTCTTCACTAATTGTATCTGCGTCTATATGACACAGATACAATTACATGCAAAGGCACTGAATGGCGGGGCATAATGACAGCGCCTTTCACCAACACTAGCGCTTCCATTGCTGAAAGGCAATTGATTGGCGGGGGATGTCATTCTGCCCTGCAAATCGCAGCCCCAGCAGACCTGCTCAGAAGAGGGCAGGCCTGCATTGACACAGGATGGCGTGGGGACGGGATCAAGGTGAGTATGTAAAGTTTTGTTTTTTTTTCACTTAAAAGTGTGAGTGGCATTATCTACGGGTGGGAGCTATATGTCGGGCACAAACTACAGGGGAGTCTATATGTAGGGCACTATCTACAGGGGGGATATATGTAGGGCATGATCTACAGGGGGTGCTATATATGGGGCACTATCTACATGGGTGGCTATATGTAGAGCACTAGCGACAGGAGGGGCTAAATGTAGAGTGCTATCTACAGGGGGCTATGTGTGGGGCACTATCAACAGGGGGCTATATGTGGGGCTCTATCTACAGGGGGCTGTATGTGGGTACTATCTACAGGGGGATCTATGGGGGGGCACTATCTACAGGGAGCTCTACATATAGCCCCCCCCTGTAGATAGTGCTCTACATATGTGTGGCACTATATATTAGGAACTATATCCCTATCTACAGGGGGATCTATGGGGGGCACTATCTACAGGTCAATCTACATATAGCCCCCCTGTAGATAGCGCTCTACATATGTGTGGCACTATATACAGGGGGTGCTATATATGGGGCACTATCTACAGGGGGCTATATGTAGAGCGCTATCAACAAGGGGGGCTATATGTAGAGCTATATCTACAATGGGCTATATGTAGAGCACTATCTACAGGGGGCTATATATGGGGCACTATCTACAGGGGGGCTACATGTGGGGCACTATCTACAAGGGGCTGTATGTGGGTAGTATCTACAGGGGGATCTATCGGGGGCACTATATACAGGGATCACTGAGTGTATGTGTGTGGGACACAGTGTATGGGGCTATTATAATCAGGGACACAGTGTATGGTGCTATTATAATTAGAGGTGCAGTGTATGGCACTATTATATTTAGGTGTGTAGTGTGTGGCACCATGAGACTCTTATCTTCATTTATAGGTTCAGAAATGTTTGAAAAGTGAGAAGCTGAAAACAACTGAGCGGCAAACTGCAGAAATGGGCTGTGGCTGGGAGAAGTCATCATAGAAGTCTGGACCGGATGGAGAAGAAAAGAGAAAAAGAACAACTAGAATCTGAAAAGACGTCACTGGTGAGTCACTTAATGTAAATGTTTATTCTGTCTCTAATCAGTACTGTAGTTACGGTATGATCTGCAGCGATATGATGGGTGGTATTATTTTTATTTTTTTAACCAGCAACTCCCAGCATATCCTCACCATTGTTTGGGTTATGCTGGGAGCAGTAGTTTTATGCCATTTAAACCTATAGGGCAGGGGTATCCTGGCTGGTATATACAGGGATGATGGGGTTTATATACAGGAATGATGGTTTTTATATACAGGGATTATGGTTGTTATATACAGGGATTATGGTTTTTATATACAGGGATTATGGTTGTTGTATACATGAATGATGGTTGTTATATACAGGGATGATGAGGGTTATATACAGTGATGATGGGGGTGACATACAGGGATGATGGCTGGTAGATAATTAGAATGCAAACTTCAGTTGCAAACATGCGTTAGGGGGGCCAACTGGGTTAGGGCCCACTCAGATATGTCCCCCCCCCCCTGTAATAAACCCCTAGCTACGATGATGGGAAGTCCAGCCATCATCCCTGTATTAACCCCCATCATCCCTGAGTATGACAGCCATCATCCGCTTATATAACCCCATCATCCCTTTATATAACCCTATCATCCCTGTATATAACAGCCACCATCCCTGTTTATAACCCCCATCTTACCTGTATATACTAGCTAGGCTGGTATATACAGAGAGGATGGTACTTATATATAGGGATGATGGCTGGTATATACAGGGATGATGGGGGTTATATACCATGATGATGGGGGTTATATACAGGGATGATGCTGGTATATACAGGGATGATGGCTTTTATATTCAGGGATGATGGGGGTTATGTACTGTAATGATGGGGGTTATATACATGGATGATGCTGGTATATAATTAGAATGTGCCTCTTCAGTTGTAAACATATGTTAGGGGGGCCCACTGGCTTATGGCCCACACAGATATGTTTTGCCCCCTCCCCCCTGTGCTAAACCTTTAGATGCGCCTCTGGCACACGCTATAGAGACCGTCACGATGATACCGAGCTGTTGGATCTCATGACGAGACACAAGAAATCCCTTACTGAAGGGGGAGACGGAATGGCACAAAATGGCGCCGGCCAGGGTCTGCAAACACCAAGGCAGATGAGACAGGCAGAATAGGCCACGGATGCAGTGGCCAGACTGGAACAGTTTACCATACCCGCTACCTCCTTACCCTGTAAAGATAGAGATATACTTGCAGTAGCTGATATGATAGAAGTTGACGCAGCTGAGACCAGTGAGGAGAGGGAAATGGCGGCGGTAGTCACGGGGATATGCTGAAAGCAGGGGCTGACATGATGATAGCTACTGGTGTTAACTCCATCATATCACAACCAGCTAAGCCACTATTGCGGGTCTGGTAGCCAAGGCGGATGACTTAGAAAACAGGCTCCACAGCCTCCACAGGAATAATGTGCGTATTGTGAGGGGTGCTGGAGAAGGTGGAGGGACCGGACTCTACTGCATATTTTGAATCCTGGCTGCTAACCACCTTTGGAAAAGGGACTTTGTCACCATTGTATACCAAGAAATGAGCACATTGCCGAAACGGCCGCTGCCTGACAGATTCCCTCCCAGAACCGTATTTGCCAAACTGTTACACTATAGGGACCGTGACATTATCCTGAAAAAGGCCAGAGAAATAACGGAAGTTTCTATTAATGGATGTAAGATTACTTTTTATCCTGATTATTCCACTGACATACAGAAAAAGCGGGCAAAGTTTACTGATGTCAAACACCGCCTCAGAAATCTTTAACTACCGTACACCATGCTTTATCCTGCCTGCCTGCATGTGGTTGTTAAGGGATCTACACATATCTTCGAAATCTCCAAAACTCGCCATGGATTGGATGGATCGGTGGTAGAAAAAACTACAACGCAACGATCAAGAAAACAAAGTAAACGCCAAAAAGATTTATACTTATATTTACATGCCCCTTGTTCAACAATATGTAGAGTGTATACGTACACCAAAACGAGTGTTCTAAAACTTCACTAACTGTTGATCTTCCTATTAAAGCCGGGCGGGGGGAATACATCCCCTATGTACACTATGTAGATGTCTTTGCAGTATTGTTTACATGGAGGTCACAAGGTGCAAGGTGGTAACTCCTCAAAATCGGCCATGTATATATTCGAGTAGGTCGGGGCCACATTTGACTCCATGGCCGTGCCACCTATCTGAACATAAAATTGATCTCCAAATCGAAAATAATTACAGCTCAGGATGACCTCTAACAGACCCAATGCAAATTCTTTACATTCCACGCTGATAAACACTCTTAATTTGAGTGCCAGGTTCATTTGAATAATTAACACCTATTTTACAGGTGATATCCACAGTCTAGGGATATAATGTTTTTTGTACTTTTATCCACATGTACCTTTGATCCGTTGTTTATTTGTTATTGGAACACTTTGAACTACTATTATGACAATGTTGTTTGTCTTAAATTTGACATTATGTACTTTATTTTGATCACTATGTTAATTGTTGTTGTAATCCCACCCATAAGGGTGTGTATAAAAGTCTATGCTTCACCTGTATATTGATGCTTGACAAAGGCTGCATTGGGCAGCTGAAACGTTGCACTGTTTACTGCACCGATGGGAGAATAAATTCACTTTTCTGACGACATCTGTTTGGAGTGCTGCCTCTCTTTTCTACTTAATATATGGACAGTGACGTCAAGGGGTTACTCCTGGAGTTGAATTCCTGACCCGCTCTGGCAGGGGATTCTATTCCTGGAGAAGTCCCTGGCGTCACTATCCATATATGGACAGTGACATCTATGGGTTACTCCTGGAGCGGAACCCCGGCCTGCTCAGGCAGGGCATTCCGCTCTCCTGATGTCACTGTTCATAAATGGACAGAGACGTCAGGGGCTCCGTCTATGAGTGGAATCCCCGTCCCGCTCTGGCAGAGGATTCCGCTCTCCTGACGTCACTGTCCATATATGGACAGAGACGTCAGGGGCTCCGTCTATGAGTGGAATCCCCGGTCCGCTCTGGTAAAGGATTCTGGTCCTGACATCACCGTCCATATATATGGACAGAGACGTCAGCGGTTCCGTCTATGAGCGGAATCCCCATCCAGAGGGATTCCGCTCCTACAGTGAGTTACAGTGGACCTATCTACAGTGGAGGTGGATAGTGCTAACTACAGGGGGGTGCTGTATGGGGATATGGCACTGTCTACAGGGGACACTGTGGCGCTATCTATGAGGGCACTGTGGCACTATATGGGGGTGTGGCACTATCTACAGGGGTCACTGTGGCACTATATACAGGGCACACTGGTGCTATATACATGAGCACTGTGTCACTATGTGGGCTCTGGCACTTTGTATGTGGGCACTATGTCACTTTATATGTGGGTACTGTGTCACTATCTGCAGTGGGCACTGTAGCACTACGTGGGCACTGTGGTACTATGTGGGCCCTGGCCCAATATGGGTATTATCTACTGTGGCCACTGTGGCACTATCTACAGGGACATTGCGGCTCTATCTACATGGGCACTGTGGTGTTTTTAGAGGGTTGGTACAAAAAAAACCCTGACAAATGAAATCCATACTTTTTTAACGGCCATGAAAAACGGATGGCCAACGGATGATAAACGGCCATTAAAAACGGATGGACAGACTGGAAATGGATGAAAATTTGGAGACACACTGATGCAAAATGGCCATGAAAAACTGACAGTTGATCTTATGGCCTTAAAAATGTTGCAAATGTATTTTAATTTTCAATCTAGTTAATTGTGTTCTAGTTCCAGGTATCGTAGCCATCCACCGGTTAATTCAGGACCGATAGTACAGGGACAACAGTATGCTATATTTCTCAGTTAGTTTTTTTTTTTAGCAACAGATAGTAGCATTAGTACCCAGATCTAGTCATATATTGCGTTGGCAAAGGTGTGTTTATGCCACGCAGATATCAGTCAACCTAGGTAAAGCTGGAAGTCCAATCAATGAGACCTGTTATTTATGTTTAGTTAAATCCTACTTAGTTCTAATACAAGTGTAGAAATATCATTTATTGAGGCTGGAGGGTACACTTATTTAAATATTAGCACGTTTAATGATGCTTCAGATTTTTACAATTACCTAAAAACATGCACAAACCCACAGAAAATATTTAATTAAAGAATTATATTTAGAACAGAATGTCCCTACCTTAATAAATAAGGAATTCTCCAGATCTTTATTCCATATAATGTTCACTACAAACTGTTTTATTGAAGTTATTAGTAAGATCAAAGGAAAGCAGCACACAAAGCAATAATGCTACTGTCTGGAGTGCTATTTATAGAATGTAAAGTGTTTTTTTCTTCTGGATTTTCACTGTATCTAAGAGACAGATCAATTGCCCGGAGTGGACATAAAAATAAAGCCCTGTTGTTATTGACTGCAAGCTGCTGACTTAAGCATTCAGGACTATCAGTTAAATCCCCAGCAATGTAGCACAATGTCTTATAGCCAATGCTTTGTTCTACTTGAAAGATGACCAGCAAGAGCCTGAAAGCATGGCTAGTATTAAGGATCGCTGCATCAGCACAGAATGCATTTTTTAATGTATGTGTATTTGGACCAGTTTACTTTGGGCTTCCAGGAACAAGCAATTTTTTTAATGTTTTCATGAACGCATTTCAAAAGCTATGACTTTTTTCTTTTTCCATTGACAAAACTGTATGATGGCTTATTTTTTTTGCAGGACAATGATAGGGTGCATATAATTTATTTATTAACTTTTAACTTTTCTTCGGGGAATGGAAAAAAAAAACAGCAACTCTGCTATAGTTTTTTGTGGGGTCATTTTTTCAGCCATGGAGTATGCAGTATAAATAACATATTGACTTTATTCTATGAGTCAGTGCGATTATGGTAATACCAAATTTATATAATTTTTTCTTCTGTTTTACTACTTTTTCTGAAAAAAAGCATATTTTGTGGAAAAAATGAAATGACTTTCAAATTGTTCTGTCAACGTAGTTGTATCGGGGCTTGTTTTTTTTTTTGTACTATTTTGTGGGGCATACAATTTATTGTTTGATTTTTTTAGATTTTTTTTAATGTCAGGAAAAAAACAGCAATTCCTTCATAGTATTTGGCGTTTTCTTTAATATCATGCGCAATGCGGTTTAAATAATAGGTTCTCTTTTTTTCTATTGGTCATTTTAATTATGTCAATAACATATATAAATTGTTTTATTTTTATTTTTTATTTTATTTTTTGGGACTGGCAGGCTTCCTTATTTTATGAAATCTTATTAAACATATATATATATATATAGCTGTTGCACTAGGGGACTAGAATCTGCGATCCACTGATCACTTACATAATGTTCTGGAATAATTAGTACTCCAAAATATTGCCTGTAGTATAAAACTTGCATTGTATAACTGAAAGGCAAAGAAAAAGACACTGCACCTCATTTGCAGAATGCCCTGGAAAAATAATACAGAGTAACTACAGGTGATACACTCACCAGGGTTAGCTGTGCTAAGTACAGGCACACTCTATTCAGTCCGAGGGATGCGGTTCACATTACCGTAAATTAGACAGTTAATTAAAAGAAATATAGGAAGCTTGAGAAGCACTTCAGATTGTCAAAGGCTTGAACAGCTTTAAGGCATACATTTTATTTTGACGTGTTTCGACACTGAAGTGGCGTCTTCATCTGACAGAATAATATCACAACACAAACATAAGAGATTTATGTCGGGAAAAAAATGCCAAAACAAGGCAACAGTAGTGACGTTGTGAATGACAGTAAATGAATCCAATCAGTGGCACACAGGGGATTTAGTGTCAGACCAATGGTAAAATTGACACGTACATATTATGACATCAATGCATCGGACAGTGATGTAAAAGATTAGAGTATACATGACAAATGAGCATACTTAATGCAACCAAAAAGCATGACATAAATACTATAGAGCTGATGTTGCAATGCAGAAACTAGTGAGATCATGGAGGAGCGCAGATAGTGGTGACGTAATAACTGACATTGTCACGGGGCCCGAGCATAGTAAGACTGTTTTGGGGCCTACATCCCATCCAGGGATTTACATGGGGTTCAACCAGGGAGCGGAGTCTAAGGGAACCCCAGGTATTTGGCCTTTAAAACTTATACAGTGATTTGGATGTCGCTGCTGGGGCACCCCTAGAGTAGTCTCTGTTGACAACGGTAACAGACATGCTACAGAAACAGCAGACGTAATGCAAGGTCAGATATAGCATAAGTTAGGGCAAGCGGCAGACTAGCACTCACGGTTGATAGAGCAAAAGGTCACGGCAGGCGACAGAGGTTTATTACAGGTAACAAGCAGAAGGTCAAAGCAGGCTGCAGGCAAAATTAGTCAAAGTGAGGGCGGATTTACCCGAGCGTGTGCGTTTTGCCCACGCAAAAAACGCTGCATTTTGCGTGCGCAAAATGCACTTAACAGCTCCGTGTGCCATCACATAGGATGTGCGGTTGCGTGATTTTCACGCAGCCGCCATCATGATGACACTCTGTTTGGATGTTTGTAAACAGAAAAGCACGTGGTGCTTTTCTGTTTGCAAACATACTTTTGACTGCTGTTGCGCGAATAACGCGCGTCCCACGGAAGTGCTTCCGTGTGGTACGCGTGATTTTCACGCACCCATTGACTTCAATGGGTGCATGATGCGCGAAAAACTCAGAAATATAGGACCTGTCGTGAGTTTTACGCAGCGGACTCACGCTGCGCAAAAATCACTGACAGTCTGCACTGCCCCATAGACTAGCATAGGTCGGTGCGATGCGCGTGAAAAATACGCGCGTTGCACGGACGTATTACACGTTCGTGTAAATCCGCACTGACAGGCAGAGTCAAACACAGGAATTCTAAACAATCAGCAGGATATCACTAGAGACCTAGCAGGAACCAAATTGCTCAGGTAATGATAAAACCAGTGAGAGGTAATTTTATACCCTGAAAAGCTGGGTAGATAATAGGCACATACTGGCCCTTTAAAAGTAGAAGGGTAGAAGTCGCACGCAATAGAGGATAGCCGCAATGGAGGGAGTGGCCAGCCCAGAGTGATAAAGGAACATAGCGGCCAAGAGCCAAAGGACACTGAGGAATGGTAAGTATACAGTAGCCCGGGGAGTGCAGGCCTTTACAAACAGTGTGTGTGCCGATTTCCATCCTTATGTAAAGTGACAACTTCCATGGGAAGTGAAAAGGCAGGAAGTGGTTAGTGGTTAAGTGCTACAATAGGAAGTGGTTAAAAAGGCCTCATAGACTGCAGACACAGATGTGTCATTGCTGACTAATGTCAAACACATTTTATTATTTTTTTTAAAAAGAAGAATTTCAGACAAGCTAATTAAAATATTTTAATTTTCTCAATATGCTCAGTCAGGCATGTCTTCATCAATACTATATAAATAAGTGAATTTATTTACCTGTGCAAAACTTTTCAGTGGCTTTTTACAGCCTTTTTATGCTGAAATCTGGCAAAAACCTGTCATACATTTATGCTGCTCTGTCTGAGGGCAGTATTAGGCCCAGTTCACACAGTGTTTACTGGTGCAGATTTTGATGCGGAAACAGCGTCTGAATCAGCGTCAGAAAACGTCCGAAAACGCCCCCCCCCCCCATTGACTTCAATGGGAGGCAGAGGCGTTTTTCCTCCCAGGCAGCTTTTAGCCGCTCGCGGGAAAAAAAAGGAGCATGCCCTTTCTTGCCGCTATTCAACCTCTGACATTCTATTGAAATCAATGGGAGGCAGAAAAAACATGCGGCGCTTGTTTCCGAGCATTTTTTTGCGTAATTTTTTGTCCGCGGTCCATAATGGCCGTGGGCAAAAAATGCAGCGGGCAAACAATGCCACAGACGCTGCGGCAAAAACGCGCAAGCATGTCAAAATCTGCCTCAAAATTCCTGAAGGAATTTGAACTAGGCCTAAAGAAGTGACAGACATGCTGATTTCAACAGACTAGTTAATGTTGCATAGTTTCTGAGAATATAGAAGTTTTACTTGCCGTGCATGCCCAGCGCTGCCAACTTGAGTCCAAGTATAATTATATAATCATGCTGCCCCCGTTTTCCCGCCCCCCCCAGCTGCTGAGTGACACTTTTCTCCCTATCAGGGTGGGTTCCCACACAGCGTAAATGCTGTGGAATTTCCGCAATGGAATTCTGTGCGGAAATTCTTCAGCATTTACAGTACAAGCAATGTGAATCTCAGCCACATGCTGCGGGGAAAAAAAACGCAGAAAAGTAAAGCGGAAAGTGTTCTGCGGTTTGAATTTTAATTCTGCAGTATGTCAAAATTCAGAACGGGTGCCCGGAAGATTATAAAATATAGGGCAAGCTCCGTTCATTTGTATAGGATAAATGTAGCACCACTGTGTGATCCCCATAGCACCTAATGATCTCATTACCGCTGCAATACTTAATGGAGCCATAATCCTATTGCTCGGAAAAATACATTTCTGTTTTGTATGTCGGTTTGTAAATTAAAATAACATTTGTGATATTCCACTTTTATCAGCTTATTAAAGGCTAAGTTTTATTAACTAATCCTTCATTACTTAAACACAATTTGAGAAATTGGATGGAATAACGGGAACTACCTCGTTGTTTGAATCTGGGAATCTCATTATCATATGCTAGAATATGCAATCACTTATACAAGATGGGAATACCCCTTTAGAAACGTAACAAATTAATTGTTGAATGCAATCTGTGGGTAAAACTATAACTCACAGCACGTCCTTAAGGTCTACTGCTGTCAGGGCATGCTGGAAGTTATAGTTCCCCATGGTGGGAAAGGGGATGACAGGCAATTAAAGTAAATACATTCACAATTTTCTAATAGTGGTAAAATACACACCAAAATAAATTAGACAAACAAACACACACACACACACACACACATTATATATGTGTGTATATATATATATACACACACACACATATACTGTATATTATACATGTATACATAATATACACACATTCACACATAACAAGCACACAATACACAAACTACACACACATACTGTATGGCAATTACACACACACACACACACACACACACACACACACACACACACATATACAAAGTATACACATTGCACAAACATAAACATTAGGCCCCATTCACATAATGTATTGGCCTTCCGACCCCCAATGTATATGGACAGAGACTTCAGGTCCAGTTCTGGAATCCCTGGGCAGAGCACTTGCTGATGATCTGCTCAGGAATTCCAGCGTTAGGAAACTCCTGAAGTCACTGTCCATATATGGACAGTGACGTCAGGAGCTTTCCCAGGGCCGTATTCCCGGGAGAGAGCATCTACTAGCACTCTGCACAGGAACTCTAACACTATGGAAGCTCCTGAAGATACTATCCATATATGGACAGTGACATCAGAAGCAGTGCTGGAGTCCTGGGGCAGAGCGCTAGCTGATGTTACGCTCGAGAACTCCAGCGATAGGAAACTCCTGACGTCCCTGTCCTAATATGGACAGTGACATTAGGAGCAGTGCTGGAGTCCCAGGGCAGAGCGCTAGCTGATGTTATGCCCGAGGACTCCAGCGATAGCAAACTCCTGATGTCACTGTCCACATATGGACAGTGACATCAGGAGCAGTGCTGCAGTCCCGGGGCAGAGCGCCAGCTGATTCTCTGATTCTCTAATTCTCATTTATGGACAGTGACGTCAGGAGCTTTCCCACGGCCAAAGTCCCGGGGCAAAACATCTACTAGCGCTCTTCCCAGGAATTCCAGTGCTGTGGAAGCTCCTGACGTCACTGTCCATATATGGACAGTGACATCAGGAGCTTCCACAGCACTGGAGTCCCCGGGGAGAGCAACAGCTAGCGCTGTGCCCCGATGCTCCAGCACTGCTCCTGAAGTCACTCTACATATATGGACAGTGACATCAGGAGTTTCCTGTTGCTGGAGTCCCCAAGCAGAGAATCAGCTAGCGCTCATTCCAGGGACTAGAGCACTGCTCATGACGACACTATACATATATGGACAGTGATGTTTGGAACTCAATGAGGTATACGTTTAATGTATACCTGTGACGGATGCCATACAGTGGCATCCGTCACCCATAGGCTCCCATGTTACATTTTTTTTGTGGGATCCCTCAGGATGGAATAACGTTATCTTCTACATTATTCCATCCTTCAAAAAAAGGTATATCAAGGTTTACAGCCCGACTGAGGCCAAAAATACACTTATTTGGTCTATGTCAAGGGAATAGAGCCCTATTCACGCATTTATCTTGTACGTCGGGATCTTTTCCGATGTACAAGATAAATGTAAGGCAATAACGTGATGTGAATGGGGCCTTAGACACACATACTGTATGCACATTATACACATATGCAAAGTATATACCTTACACACACATATACAGTATTTATACACACAATTACATAATTTACACACACGTTACACAGACATTTACCTTTTCTGCGGATAGCTGATTTCTGGACCTCTGACATGTAGGAAACAATTACCCACTGTCGCATCCCAGGACAGTGGTTGAAGGGGCCATTAGTAAATCAGAAGCGGGGTTGGCAGAGAACAGGAGCGAGTAGCTAGGGGGAGTAGAGTACAGGAGAGAGCAGCTAGAGGGGGAGCAGAAGATAGGAGAGAGCAGCTGGGGGGCAGGGGACAGGAGCAGGGGCATTGCTAGCTCCGAGCTTCCGGGGCCCAAGCCCCGGATCTTTGGCCTGGTGCCCCAGACCCCAGGGCGACTGCCACATTCAGTGGTGTAGCTACGGGGGTCACAGCTGTCAAAATTGCGATCGGGCCATGGCTCCCCGCACCGCATCTATAAAAATTAAGTATAGTAACTGGGGCCTATTTCATGAATTACACGGGCCCATGTTACTATAGTAATAACGCTATACTTACCCTCTTTCCAGAGCATAGCGGAAGTCCTGATGTCTTCTCTCGTCATGATGTCACAACGCTGTGTGCCACGCATTGCGTCAGACTGCTGGATAGGATCGGGACATCCGGTGCGCCTGAAGCCGAAGAGGGGGGTAAGTGTAACATTACTGCCTGCTGGGGACCTGTATCTAAGCCAGCCTTGTGGTAAGCTTAGACACAGTGCCTAACAGACAATATCCCACATGGACCCTGTATCTAAGCCTACCACATGGCGGGCTTAGATACATGACCATGTATGATACTGTCTGATGGGCCCTGTTTCTAAGCCTACCACATTGTAGGCTTAGATACGGGAACCCAACAGACAGTAATCTTATACTGTATAAGATTAATGTCTGCTGGGGCCCTGTATCTAGGCCTACTTTGTGGTAGCTTTGATACATGGTTTAACAGACAGTATCACACATGGCCTCTGTATCTAAGCCTACCACCTGTGTTGCTAGTGTATTTTTTTTATGTTTCTGTTTTTTTACAGGTTCGGTTGTTGGACTATGTCAGATCCGAGGACTACTTCGATGGCGTTTTTTTTATAACTTTCAATAAAAGGGTTAATGAGGGTTGTGTGTTTTTTTTTAATTTCAATAAAATATTTTTTCTATGTCTTTGTATTTTTTTTTACACTTTATTACTACCGCCTTAGTAATGGCTGCTGGCTGATTGACAGCGTTCATTACCAATGTGGGGCTTAGTGTTTGTGTTTCAACGCACAGCGCACAGACGAGAATCACACTCGTCTGAATGAGCCCTAAGTCTATCATGTGTGATATTGTCTGCTGGGGCCATGTATCTAAGCCTATCATGTATGATACTGCATGCTGAGACAATGCATCCAATTCTATCCAGTGGTGTAGCTGTAAAGGGAAGTGTTCTATATATTTATCAATGTACATGTGAGTGCAGATATTCTTCCAGAGATAGGTGTGTATCTCTACCCTCCGGGGAAGGGGGGATAAGACAGTGGACACATCCAATGCATTCCCATTGCCTGCCCTCCCCTCTCGCCAGGTAATTAGATTTCATGGGGGGAGCCATAAGCAGTCCCTTCCCCCCTTGCACGTGCATGAGCATGTGATGTCATAGAGACGTCCACGGACAAGGTATAAGATTGGCAAACTTCCTACGACCATTACAGAAGCCTGCTCCCCACCACAGACCAACAGATTTCTTTCTGACCAAAGGACCCCATGCACCGCTAAGTATCATCCCCCTCTCTCTCTCCCACTTCTACCCTTCTCCCCCTCCAGCCCTTCTACCACATATAACCCCTACTTCCCATTGTAACCATTTTCAGCTACAACACCCTTTGTCCTTTCTCTTTCCCTACAGCACCTAATTGTGTAGTTACAGGGATAGTTAGAGCCAGGTGGGGGTGGGTCACAGAAGTATGAGTGCACTGTAACTTGTATGTATGTTAGTTAAGTGGTGGATTTTAGTATAGTATTGTAATATATTGTACAGGTACTGTGGCACGCGTAGTATTAGTGTACTTAGTACATATTAAGATTATATGTATTGGGATACACTGATACTATACTGTGATTATTTACTGTGTTATGAGTTTGGTGTATTTTATATCTAAGAGTGATAACTGTTTGTATTAATAAATATTACCTTTATTTACTATACTGTTGTATACACAATTAGCAGCAAAGCGATTAGATTGAAGTTAATACAAGAGAAAGGTAGCGGAAACTAGGCATAACCCTAGTGACCCTGATATAAAGGAGGTAGTAAGAGTGGGTGACACTAGCGAGTGAACCCCACTATTACCCCAGCCCTTTAACAGTAGATATAGGAGCCTTAGGCCTTATTCACATAAATGTGTCCGTTTTGTCTGCAAAAAGCAGGCACGTTTGTCATGCGTTGCAGTTCCGTGTGGTATTCGTGTGTGTTCTGTGTGGCATCAGTTGCTGATGTCTGTTTATGTACACATTTATGTATTTGAAAAAAAAATTATCTTAAATTCAATATGAACTAATGCGTGAATCACGGACAGAACACGGATGTGTGTTCGTGTGCTGTCTGTGATTTTCACGCACCCATTGACTTCAATAGGTGCGTGATGTGCAAAAAACGCACAAGAATCGGACATGCAGTGAGTTTCACGCAAAGGAAACATGCTGTGTGAAAAACACTGCATGTGTGAATGGTCCCATTGAATTGCATAAGTCCGTGTGACGGACGTTGTTTTAATGGCTGTCACACGGACGTATTTAAAGTTTGTGTGTATAAAGCCTTAGTCTTATAGATATGCTATATCCGATATCTATATAAAAATGTATTTATTCTTCAGGGGGGGGGGTAAATATATGTCTCGGGGCATGTGCCCCATAACTTTTAAAACCCTGGCAACACCCCTGGACAGGAGAGATTAGCAATAGGGGGCAGAGGACAGAAGACCCTTGTCATCTTCCTGTACTGCTCTGTGTTAATCTGCAGACTACCCTCCTCCCTCCTGTCCGTGCTGACTACGGAGCAATCTGTATCGTGTTACAGAAAGAAGCTGGCAGACAGGATCCCAATTGGTCCTGCCACTAGTGCAGCACAATGAAGACAGAGCCCTGGCCACAGAAGGTCCAGGGCTTCTATAACTGTTCCCTCTTCTAGAGCTTTGGAGCGTTGTAGTGAGTGCAGAGTGTGTGGCTCCACTGGAAGATCCAGTCTGACACTGGAGGGAGGATACTGGGCTGCCTGCAACTGCACTCGCTGCACTACACAATCAGTGACGGTAGTAGGCAGTGTAGTGCATAGCGTGCACTGTGCACCAGTCAGGGGGAAGATAGTGATAAAGAAGGAAGCAGCCCACTGAGGACACCGGCCCATCTGGCATTCGCCAGAATTGCCAGATGGGCAGTCCGGCCCATCCTTTTATTCTAATCACTGCAAAGTCATGACGTGTTACATTCATGATCCTTGGTTGTGAAAGGGTTAAAGGAAAGGCCTACACTTAGTTTCCAATCCTTATTTTAAATAACTAAAATACACATCTGAACCTGCTTTACGAAGACTGGGAAATAAAAGAGCAGAGCTGAGAGGGCTCACATTACACATTTTGTGGTAGCCCAAAGGCCAGGGCTACACCTAAACGTTTTGTAGTGCTACTGATGTTAACTATTGAGCTACAGCTGCAATAAATACATTGAGTTGCATGCAATCTTGTGGAGTGCAGCTGTCACTCAATAGTTAAAATCAATCTGTAGTACTACAATAAGTCTACGTGTAGTCCTGGCCCAAATGTGTATTTACACAGTGTCGTTTTGCAGAGCAACTAAAAACCAGACCTAAAAACGCATGTGGAACAAATGCATGCCTTTTTCTGGTGCTGTTTTTGACTGCGTGACAAAAAACACGGCAAAACCTCACCATATGAAAAAACCCTAACATGTTAGAAACAGAAAATGTCTGGTTTCTAATTATCGTGGATATTATCATGTTTCTTCTATACGAGACCAATTTAGTGGCCTGCTAGTTCAGCACTGAAAGGGAATCAAGCTTTAAAAGATTAATATATTAAAAACAATAAAAATACTTCTTATACATCATTTCTAGTGATTCTAGTGACTAGGGCAAAAACTAGAAAGAATATGCCTGTGAAAAGACTACCGACAGGCTGTATTTCGATGTTCTGTGAAAAGTGATGAGCTATTGTTACAATATCTACACTGGCAAGCACACATTGTGTCCGTGTCATAGAGAGAGGGATCTTCTGCCCATCATCAACTTACTGCTAGAATAAGAAAATGAAAAAACTCACTGGGAACGTCATACACAGTCATTTATTTTCTGGTCTCAAATAGTTCAGGTAAATTGTTAAGGCCATTGTTGTTTAGTCCTGAGTATAATTTTTTCCTCTGTAAATGCCAGCGCAGGGAGTACAAATTTATGCTCACAATTATAGTTTATTTATTCCATCCAGATTAAATTATTAGACATACAGCAATTTCAATTGAAATGCTTCTTGGCAAACAAGACAGCTATTGTCGCACTTTCATCCACCAGGAAAAAAAAGTCATTCATTATGTAAATGAACTATCCATTCGTCTATAGCCTTCCAATTTCTTAATGAATACAGAAAGAAATAGAGAAGTATGAGACCATTTGAGAGCTAATATGGCTTTAAATTGTCTACCACTGCTTCAGAGAACTTAATCTAAAATTCTAAATAAATCTCCTCTCCGTACAGGTGAATGAAAACTTTAATTTTACATACGCAATACAGAAGAAGATAAGCAATTAAAAAGATATGTATATATATATATATATATATATATATATATATACAGTGAAGGAAATAAGTATTTGATCCCTTGCTGATTTTGTAAGTTTGCCCACTGTCAAAGACATGAACAGTCTAGAATTTTTAGGCTAGGTTAATTTTACCAGTGAGAGATAGATTATATAAAAAAAAAACAACAGAAAATCACATTGTCACAATTATATATACCGTATTTATTTGCATTGTGCACAGAGAAATAAGTATTTGATCCCCTACCAACCATTAAGAGTTCAGCCTCCTCCAGACCAGTTACACGCTCCAAATCAACTTGGTGCCTGCATTAAAGACAGCTGTCTTAAATGGTCACCTGTATAAAAGACTCCTGTCCACAGACTCAATTAATCAGTCTGACTCCAACCTCTACAACATGGGCAAGACCAAAGAGCTTTCTAAGGATGTCAGGGACAAGATCATAGACCTGCACAAGGCTGGAATGGGCTACAAAACCATAAGTAAGACGCTGGGTGAGAAGGAGACAACTGTTGGTGCAATAGTAAGAAAATGGAAGACATAAAAAATGACTGTCAATCGACATCGATCTGGGGCTCCATGCAAAATCTCACCTCGTGGGGTATCCTTGATCCTGAGGAAGGTGGGAGCTCAGCCGAAAACTACACGGGGGGAACTTGTTAATGATCTCAAGGCAGCTGGAACCACAGTCACCAAGAAAACCATCGGTAACACATTACGCCGTAATGGATTAAAATCCTGCAGTGCCTGCAAGGTCCCCCTGCTCAAGAAGGCACATGTACAGGCCCGTCTGAAGTTTGCAAATGAACATCCGGATGATTCTGAGAGTGATTGGGAGAAGTTGCTGTGGTCAGATGAGACTAAAATTTAGCTCTTTGGCATTAACTCAACTCGCCGTGTTTGGAGGAAGAGAAATGCTGCCTATGACCCAAAGAACACCGTCCCCACTGTCAAGCATGGAGGTGGAAACATTATGTTTTGGGGGTGTTTCTCTGCTAAGGGCACAGGACTACTTCACCGCATCAATGGGAGAATGGATGGAGCCATGTACCGTCAAATCCTGAGTGACAACCTCCTTCCCTCCACCAGGACATTAAAAATGGCTCGTGGCTGGGTCTTCCAGCACGACAATGACCCGAAACATACATCCAAGGCAACAAAGGAGTGGCTCAAAAAGAAGCACATTAAGGTCATGGAGTGGCCTAGCCAGTCTCCAGACCTTAATCCCATCGAAAACTTATGGAGGGAGCTGAAGATCCGAGTTGCCAAGCGACAGCCTCGAAATCTTAATGATTTACAGATGATCTGCAAAGAGGAGTGGGCCAAAATTCCATCTAACATGTGTGCAAACCTCATCATCAACTACAAAAAACGTCTGACTGTGGTGCTTGCCAACAAGGGTTTTGCCACCAAGTATTAAGTCTTGTTTGCCAAAGGGATCAAATACTTATTTCTCTGTGCACAATGCAAATAAATATATATAATTTTGACTATGTGATTTTCTGTTTTTTTTTTTAAATATAATCTATCTCTCACTGGTAAAATTAACCTAGCCTAAAAATTCTAGACTGTTCATGTTTCTGACAGTGGGCAAACTTACAAAATCAGCAAGGGATCAAATACTTATATCCTTCACTGTGTATATATATATATATATATATATATATATATATATATATAATCTTTTTGTAGGAGCTTGAAATGATTTTTAGTCAAGTTTATTTAATTCTCTTAGAAATAAATTATTCTTTCAAAAAATGGCAAACAGTTTAACAGATTTTTACTTGTAGAAATGGCACTGTTAGGCTATGTTCACACAGGGCGGATACGCTGCGTAAAAGCACACAGTGTATCCGCCCTGGGAGCTACAGGGAATACCGGCTGAAAGACCGCACCAAATTGTGATTACGTTTTTTTGGTTGGAATGTCCGCTGCGGAAAACTGCATGTAGAAAAAAACAGAATTTGATACTTACGTAGCCATGGCGACGTGTCCCTCTGCTATCCTGCAGGCCGGCCTCCTGGGATGACGTTTAATCCCATGTGACCGCTGTAGCCTGTGATTGGCTGCAGCCGTCACATAGGATTAAACGTCATCCCAGGAGGCTAGCCTGGAGGAAGAACCACAGAATTCTGGGTAAGTATAAGAGTTCTTATTTTTTTCTGAGTTGCGTTTTTTGCGGCAAAATTTCTGCTTTTCCGCTTAAAAAAACGCAACATCTGCTATTTGTTGTGGGTCTTACCTCTCCAGTGAATTCAATGGGGAAAAACCCGCAACAAACAAGCAGCGATTACACAAATACAATTGACATGCTGCACATTAAAAAAACTGCACCGCAGATCAGTTTCTGAACGTTTTTTTCCGCTCAGCATTTACGCAGTGTGTGGATGAGATTTGTTAAAATCGTATCCACTTTGCTGCTACTGTATTATGCTGCGGATTTTCCACAACAATATCCATTGCAGAAAATCCACAGTATTTACGCTACGTGTGAACTCACCCTTATTATGCCAGGATTGCCATTTGCCATTGTGGCTACAATAACCTGTTACAAGCTATGTGCTGGTGAAAAAATCATGGATGTGAATATGGATTTTAATTGTGAGTCCTAATAAGTAGCACGGTGTACATAGACACATACAATACATTAATAGATGCATACTATATACATACATTCCTAGGACAAAAAATATAATAAAGTCAATTGTTACATACACTTTCTATATAAAACAAGTTGTATGCAAAAGTAATGCATAATATATTAGTGCAGAATGATAACCCTTGGGGAAACACTACTTGAATATTCCGGAATTGATTCATTTTACATCACAGATTAGTAAACAATAAATGTCTCTGGTTAAAATATAAGATATACCTGTTAATCTTGATACTCGCCAGAACTGATGGATCCTACACAGGGTCCAGCATCACATCTAACTTAACGGGGCCTTCCCACAAAAACCCATCAAAAGGAATAAGCGTGCTTTGCTATTTCCATATCTCCTATAGACTTGTGTGGAGAAGGCAACTGCTCCATACATCTCTTCCCAGTAGTCAGGTGATCGGATTTGTACTTTTCGTTCTTGTTTTATGAATGGGTTTAGAGCACAATCTTCCCATTGGTAGGATCACATCATGTGACCTCTTTCCTTAATCAGATAGTTTGTAGATCCCTGTTGATAGCTACGTAATTATGCGTATTGTGATCTTGCACTATATATGAATAACAATTTTATTTTTGTTTGGTATATTAATATTTCAATTTATTTGCAACGTATGTACATATGCTTTGGTGATTTTTGGAAATTTGATTTCTGACATTAATAGTGCTATATATTTGTGTATATAATTTTTTTATATATTTTTGTATTTTTTACATGTTTGTTGTTATTTGTATTTATATTATTTATGTAATATTATCAATTTCAATTGTTTGTTTTTATGGCGGCATTTTCAAACTGTTTAAAAGGCACCCGTGATACACATCTTGCATGCCTCGGAAGAAGCCAATACGGCGAAACCCAGGATTGGGCAGAGACTTGGCGCGCCACGTTTTATTTCCTATAGGCTGTTTTTTAAACCTCCTTTTGTGAGTTCCAATAAATCTTGAAACATTTCCGTCTTGCTGGTGGTGCTATTCTATCGTCGACTTTCCTGTATTAGGTTGTTTTGAAGATCTTGAAGAACCCGGGACGGCTGTAGAACTACAAAGCCCAGTTAACGTAACATCTAGTTAATATTCAATAAGCCTGCATATCATATTATTACTTTTCCTCAAGGTTTAGAAAAGATAGGGCGTACATTCTCAGAACGTTGAACTTGTGTTTATGTACTCATTTGGTCGTCAGAGCGGCTAAGTATATATTTTTATTTGCAATTTTGGAGAGAGTTTTGTGAACAACTCTTTACTTAGCATGCTCCGACCTTCTGAAAGGGTGCGTAGTATATATATATTTACTCGCTACTTTTTAACCATATTAGAGGGAATAGAGAAAAGGGTCCTTCCATTCCAGTGATCAGTGGTGGTGGTCCTGCCGGTTTAGAGCCCAAGATATCTAACAATTATCACCTATTTTATGGATAGATGATAAATGTAAATCATTGCAAAACCCGTCTCATGTTAATGCGGGATCTTGTGGTTTCTGAATAAGGATCATTTAAATCAGGCCTAACTAGTCTAGCACTAACCCTTCCTTGAGGTTCTACCTGATATTCCACTTGGTCTCTAACTTTATATGGTGACCATTAAATGACTAACACATTATTTAATCAGGTCTGACTGTTTGTTCTTGGCTTTATCACTAACTAAATGTAAACAGATATTTAGTGGTCAACCTAACGCAATAAGGAAATATATGAAGCCTGTGAATATAGAACTCTCCATTGATGTAGCAACAATATACAGCTTTTAAAAGAGACCAAACAATAATATGTTGCTTCTATGTTGAGATATTAATTATAGCTACAGACCAAAAAGACAGTACGAAATCATTGGTAGATGCTTAGTAACCAGTCTCCCACTGATGAATTCAATAAACTCTTCAACTCCACAGCACTTATATACAGCAACACAATGGCGAAGCTATAGGGGTCGCAGTATAATTGTGAACGGGCCCCCTGAAGCCAGGGGGGCCCACATCCCTCCGTACCACGTGCAGTAACTGAGGCCTATATAGTACTCTACAAGGGCCCCTGTTACTAAGGTAACAGTATACTTACCCTTCTCTCTCCTAAGTAGGGTTCGGGCGCCCTCGGGTCCGGACGCCTTGCAGTGTCATGGCATCACCACTTTGCACTGCTCACAACGTCATGGCGGTGCATGTTGTTAGGACCCGCGTTGCGCCTGGAGCCAAAGAGGACCCTGCTCAGGAGTAGAAGTATAAGAATACTGCTTGCTGGGGCCTTGTATCTATGCCTAATGTATGGTAGGATTAGATACAGGACCCAGCAGATAGTATCACCCATGATGTGATACTGTCTGCTGGGTCCTGTATCTAAGCCTACCATGTGTGATACTGTCTGCTGGGCCCTATATCTGAGCCTACCATGTGTGATACTGTCTGCTGGGCCATGCATCTGAGCCTACCATGTGTGATGCTATCTGCTGGCCCTGTATCTTAGCCTACCATGTGTGATACTGTCTGCTGGACCAGGTATCTAAGCCCACCATGTGTGATACTGTCTTCATTGGCCCTTTATCTGTGACTATCATGTGTGATATTGTCTGCTGGGCCCTGTATCTTAGCCTACCATGTGTGATACTGTCTGCTGGGCCCTGTATCTAAGCTTAGCATGTGTGATACTGTCTGCTGGACCATGTATCTAAGCCCACCATGTGTGATACTGTCTTCATTGGCCCTTTATCTGTGACTACCATGTGTGATACTGTCTGCTGGGCCCTGTATCTACGCTTAGCATGTGTGATACTGTCTGCTGTGCCCTGTATCTATGCCAATGATGTATGATACCATCTGCTGAGCAGCTGTATCTAATCCTATCCAGTGGCATAGCTATAGGGGTCACAGTCCTATAGATATGCTGTCTCAGAATATAGATAGATAGATAGATAGATAGATAGATAGATAGATAGATAGATAGATAGATAGATAGATAGATAGATAGATAGATAGATAGATAGATAGATATTTCTTGTGTGCTATATATATGAATATATATATATTGTGACAGACCATGTGGAGAGGTTGTGGATGGGGTATATATTTCCCCAAGATTTCTGTCTTCTGCTATCTGAAAACAACCAGGGACTAAATTCAGAAGAGAATGTGGTTCTCCCTCTGCAATAGGTTTTATCTAAAACCTGGAAAAGGGCCTGGTTGTTGGAGTGGGGAGAGATGGATGGGTCCCCACTCCATCCTCACAGTCCTGGTCTTGGGCTGTCTAGCTATTAGTCAGGGGTCAGGTGTGATAGCCCTTTAAAAAGGCTGCAGTTCAGTCACACTCTCTCTCAGCCTAGGGAGAGGAGCTTGTGAGAGCAAAACCGACTGCATTCATAACCGGTTGTATGGACTGCATGGTTTATGGTGCCAGGCATTAGGCCTGCACTGTTAGTTAGGATACCTGACTGTATAGTTAGTGCCGGACAGGCATAGAGTTTTCTTGTTGTTTGTTTTCTTTTTATTCATGTACAACTTGTAAACAAAACTGGCTGAGGCCAGTAGTACCACATCTTTGCTGTGCGGACTGAAATTTACTGGTGTGTTTGATACCGAGTGCCCGTCTACCCCAGGAGACGATTATCCCGCTACCTAATTCCCTTACAATATATATATATATATATATATATATATATATATATATATATATATATATATATATATATATATATATATATATATATACATTGGGGGGGACAAAACATATGTATTGGGGTTATTCCCCCTGATGTCTTAAGACCTTAGAAACACCCCTGGCTGCTAGTGATGCATCAATAGGTCACTTAGGAAACCCAGCGATGCAGCTGAAAGTAGTCACAGCACTCCACCAGTAGTAACAGAGGCCCCACAACTTCCCTAATAGTCACAACAAGCCCCCCACATCCCCACTAGTCAAAACAGCCCCCAATTTCCTTTTCTCTAGTGGCTACAGGATGGCCAACCCCCCCTTCCTCTGCAGGAAGCCTCAGCAGAACTCCCCCCGCAATCCCCAGTCCTAGTAATCAAAATAAAGTGACAGTCCCCGGTTTTAGCTAAAGATGTAACGTTCGTTGTGGAGTGCAGAGTATACTTAGCTGGGGCCCTTCATTTAGCTTGTTGTGCCGCTGATCTGCCGATACCCAGGCCCTGTCTTCTGTCATCCAAGATGGCCACCGCGCTTTTCAGATACCCGATGCACACTGTACTTCGGTAGTCCGAAACAATCTTCCCTATCCAATTGGCTAGCGCTGCTCCGGCACTCCTCCCAGTGTTTGTTTACACATTCGGGCACCATTATTTTTATTGAGCATTTATGGGAATTCAATACCAAAATTATGTTTATTATTACATGATATGTATTATGTATTTTCACATGTATTGCATTATGAATTGTGTAAATTATTCTTGATTAGTTCAATTCTGCATATTGTTATATATACCTGACAGTTTCTGTATCACATTGCTTGAGAAAGACCCTGTGAGTCCTGCAACTTCTTCATTTGCTCGATGTCTTGGACCCTGGATCAAGGTCAAGTTCGCCTGGCACCCTCTCTGGTTTTTTTTAAATATAAATACACACGCACACTTTTGCAGGTGATTATAAATTGTGACAATTGCAAGGTTTCTTTATAGTAAGTAAAAAAAATAATATCTCTTAATCCATTAATATCTAGGTGAACCTAACAACAGACAATAAAGAGCAGGTTCCAAAGTTTCTCTTTTTCTGGAATGTAATTCAGCTTGTCTACTGCCTAATGATTGACTTAGTGCCACTGGGCACTCTTGTCATTTATTCTATTTTCTAAGCCTTAATAAAATCAATCAGCCAAGGATATCAACTTAACAGAAAAACATCAATTAGAATAAAGGCATTACATTTGATGCCAACACTGATACACAAATAGGAAGATGTAGTGCTGAAATAAAATAGTTGCCAACAGTCCCGAATTTGTCGGTACTCTCCGTTATTTACAGAGACAGTCCCAGACGTGTCCCGGCAACTCCCTTTTTCGATTGTATCTGCATCCTCAAGACGCAGATACAATTGAATATTATGGCAGAGCAGGAAACTATCCGGCCCCTGCTCTGCCATTCACTTCTCCAGGAGCAGAATCCCCATCCAGATAGTAGCCGACAGTCTTTCTGGGGATTCTGCTCCTAGAGGTAGCCCCTGATGTCACTGTCCATATATGGACAGAAATGTCAGGGGCTCCTCCAGAAGAGGAATCCCCGGCCAGTGCATCGGCAATGCTCTGACTGGGGATTCCACTCCAAGATGAGCCCCTGTCTAGGATCAGAATCCCCGGCCAGAGCGTTGCCGATGAACTGGATGGAGATTCCAATGCTGGAGGAGCTTCGGCAACGTTCTGGCAAGGGATTCCACTCCTAGAGGGATCCCTAATGGAGCTTTCTACAGGAAGGGGCATGTGGCGCTATCTACAGGGGTGTGTGTGTGGCACTACCTACAGGGGGTGTGGATGGAACTCTCTACAAGGGGGTGTGTGTGGCACTATCTACAGAGGGCACTGTGGCATTATCTACAGAGGGCACTGTGGTATTATCTACAGAAGGCACTGTGGCATTATCTACAAAGGGCACTGTTGCATTATCTACAGAGTGCACTATTTACAGTCGGCACTGTTAAATTATCTACAGGAAGCTGTGTGTGGCAATATCTACAGGAAGAAGTGTGTTGAACTATCTACTGGGGGTAGTGTGGAGCACCATCTACAAGGAGCACTGAGTGTGGCACTATCTACACTGGTTTTTACGCTACCAGTAGTGGTCAGCACATATTTCCTAGACATAGTGATAAAGTGAGACATCACCTGCCTGTAAACAACCAGATAACCAGAGAGAGATACCGGCCACCATAGTAGTTGTCAGCCAAACTTGTGCAGAAATTTTTGTTTGTTTATTTGTATGCAGAGAATCTGGGAAGAAAGCCATGCCCCACTAGCCACACCCACCAGATAATCTGTGCCCCAAAAACACACCCACCATAGAAGCCACACCCTAAGTGTCCCTGGAAAAAATGTCAAATGTTGGCAACTATGAATTCACCAGGCTGCTATTCTGCTATGTTAACACAATAAAAGCCCTGAATGAGAAAATATTTGAGCTTCAAAGAAAAGTAATTTATTTTGCTTTTCTTATGTAACTTAAATATATGGAACTTCCATGATATCCTGTACAATAAAGTACAAAACTGAAGTGTACTGACCTGGAAAAAGATCTTATTAGGAACAAAATGGGCTGAAGCTTTCTGTTCAAAGAAAGATTTGAAGTTCTAGTCATAACTTTCTCATCTCTATCAATTATCTGCCAACGTCTCAGTTAACACTTCTTTTCCTTTACACTAGTGTTTTACTAAGAATTGGAATTAAAAACTTCTGCCTGGCCAGGAGCTCCACTTCTCTGTTCACTAGCATATTTACTTACAAACAGGGGGAAGAGGAGTGACAATCTGTAGACATGACACAAAATGGCACCCACGCAAAGCTTATGTAATAGTTAAAAACTGCCTAGTTAACAAAGTGCCTAATTATAGTTAAAGGGGTTTTCCACGTTCTGACAACTGATGACCTATCCACCGGATAAGTTATTAGTATATGACTGGTGCGTATCCGACACCCAAACCCCGCACCGATCCGCCACTCCGGCTGCCTCCGGGCACTGGACAATATTGCCTGAAGCAGATGGCTCCGCTCAAAGACTAGCAGCCGAGCTACAGTAATGGAGCTCTGTTCCAGTACTGCAGCTCTGTTCAAGTGAATAGGCTGCTATGCAGTGGTCAGAGCCATCTGCTTCCGACTCTAACTACTGCATACCATCCAAACATCCGATGCACGGAGGCTGCCGTAGTGGCCTATCGGTGCGGTGTCCAGCTGTTAGACACGCACCGATTACATACTGATGACCTATCCGGTGGATAGGTCATCAGTTATCAGAAAGTGGAGAACCCCTGTAACCCCTTATTGACAGGCCTAAAAAGGCCTTAATGACCAGCTACATTTTTCAGTTTTTACTTCTCTACCCTTCAGAAGCCATAACTTTTTTATTTTTTCATTGACCAGGCTATACGAGGCCTTGATTCAGGTGGGATAAATTATGTTTTCTTTCTGTGTAGTTTGGGGATACAAATACATTATTGTGTAGTTTATGTAATTTATTTTTGAGGCAAAAATGTAGAAAAAAAGTTTTATGCTAAATAACCTGTTAAATTAATTATTCATGGAATTACGGTCGTGTAGATACCTAAAATGTGTAGAGTGTTTTTATGTAATGTATGGGCAAAAAATATATATTTTATACTAAATAATGACTTTTGTGGGCATTTCTTTATTATTTTTTTATGACATGTTTTTTTTTAATCCCATGAAGGGATAACGTTTTAGTAACTTTAATTTTTACTTATAATGATAGGCAGGTTCCTGCATTTTAATACATTACACTGTTCACCATGACACAGGCTGCAGTTAGGACAACACTTTGTGTGCCCTAACTTCAGGCTTACTGAACAGACAGTCCTGAGGTCCTTTCTAGGTCCCCAGGGCTGACTGCAGAGGGATCTCCCAGTGTCAGATCGTGTCACCAGGTTTCTGGGAAGTCCCCTTTGATCATGCCGCGGTCACAAACAAAGGTTTAAACAACTGAGGTGGGCATTTCTTCTGATCCCAGCTGTTTCTAAGAACAGGAGCTGTTAGTAATACTCATACACCTTCTCTACAGAGAAGCCAAAAGACATCACTGTCAATTCCGGACCTGCATCGCCTGCTACCAAAAGACAGTAGGAGGTCGGGAACGAGTTATTTAGCAACTACAGCTGCTCTTTAACCCCTTCAGGATCTAGCCTATTTTGGCTTTCAGGACACAGTCCCTTTTTTCAACTCTTTCAGGTGTCACTTTCTGTGGTTATAACTTTGAAATAAATTTACTTTGTGACACATTGTATTTTATCTTATTTATTTATTTATATAAAAAATATAAAAATGTAAAGAAAATTTGGAAGAACATTTTCTTACGTTTGAAATCCTCTGCTTCTGAAATGGATAATGATACCACACAAATTAGTAAAAAAAAAAAAAAAAGTCTTCTTCATGTAGGCATTCTTTTTTCTAATAATTTTTAAAGGAAGTTATAAGGCTTATAAGTTTACTAGCAGTATTTCAAATATTCAACAGAATTTGAAAAACATATTTATTTAGGCAGCACTTCAGTTTGAAGTGGCTTTGAGGGGGCCTATATATTAGAAGTGCTATTTAATACCTGCACCCTCAAAATATTCACAATAGCATTTTGAAAGTTTAACTCTTTAGGTGTTTCATAGGAATTAATACAAAGTGGATGTGAAATTTACAAAGATTCCTTTTTTTTACAGATATTAAATTTTTAACTATTTATTTCAGCAATGCAACAGGTGTTAACAGAAACACCACTCAATATTTATTACCCTGATTCTGCAGTTTTCAGAAATTTCCCAAATGTGGCCTTAGTGGGCTTCTTGACTTGTGGATTTTGGGTCCCCCTGTTTATTAGGATGCTTTCCGAACACCATTTCATGTTTGAAAAGGCCTTGAGGTGCCATAAGAAAGACTCTGAAAAAGACCCCATTTTGGAAACTACACCTCTCAACAAATTTGCTGTATCTGGGAGTGTAGTGAACATTTTGAACATTTTGACCACACAGGTATTTCATAGAAGTTACAAGAATTAAAAAATTTAAAATATTATTTTTTTTCTAAGAATATGTAATTTTATCTCAATTTTTTTTATTTCCACACGGAATACAGGAGAAAAGGAACACCAGCATTTGTTATGCAATTTCTCCAGAGAATGGCAATACCGTACATGTGGTCATAAACTGCTGTTTGTACGCACGGCAGGGCTCAAAAGAGAAGGAGCGCCATTTGGCTTATGTGAGGAAAAGAGCAAAAACCATGGCGCCACATAGTGCAGGTCAATACGATAGGCAGGTGAAGGAATTAAAAACCATGCTAACCAGATAGCCAAAGGTAATTGGCATTAAAGATCCACAAGTGCTGCTGCCAGATCCGAGCCGGTTTACACAGGTAACCGCTTGATACGATGAAGGGGTGAATGGAAAAATAGGATCTATAATGGCGCTGCTGCGTGGCAATCGAGAAAAAATTCACGAAGAATTGGTTCTTATATTGGTCCTACTAATTTATGTAATTTACTGTAATTCCCTTGATTATGTCCTTCCGTTTTAACAGTAATAATAGTTGTCTACCATCAATTGCTGTTTTTTTCCTTTCACTAAACATTTCCCCGGGAAGTACCTTCCCCTTCAGTAATTCCAGATAATTTTTCCGATAATGTATCTTTACATCACACATATATTCCGCACCCCTTATACCTAATAATACTTACCATTATGCTTCGTCCCTGTGTCTCATCAGTGTAATGCTACGCGATTTCTCGCGTTCTGCGGGTCACCATGCGTTCCATTGCCATTTGGACCTCATCGGCCACCGTAGTGTTTACAATCTCCTTGAATACAGCCGTTATTTATGCTACAGAGATTAGTATCTTCGGTCCAATTAACCACTCGTACCTTAGAAATATATTGTCCATTTAACATTCCCTTGATGTTTTTAGCAACAAACACATAATTTTTACGACTTTTTAAGACTTTTTGCCTTTTATATTTGCACGGAATTTTCGTGCTAATCATGCACATTTCATTTATTTCTCTTATTAGTTTTTAATTTTCAACCAGGCAATTCTCATACTACTTTGGATCATGTTACAACTGTACCATAACTTGTATCATGTTGTTTTTATGTGTGTATATATTTGTTGAACTTCAACCTGCCTGGTTTTGGCGGTTTTTTGGCCAATTGTCCCGTCTGAATTGGCCCAATTAAGACCATCACTGTTGTGTATATATACACATGCCTTTCTTTCTGTTTATGATGCCTGATGAAGACGCCAGTTCGGCGTTGAAACGCGTAGCCACCTTGTACAAATAAAATCCATTGATATAAGAACCAATTCTTCGTGAATTTTTCCTCGATTACCACGCAGCAGCGCCATTATAGATCCTACTTTTCCATTCACCCATTCATTTGGCTTATGTAGCACAGATTTTGCTGGAATGATTTTCTGACCTTATGTCACATTTGCAAAAATCCCTGAGGTACCAATATAGTGGAAACCCTCCAAAAGTGACCCAATGTAGGAAATTACACCCCTCAAGAAATGCATTCCGATCCAAAAATATGTAGTTTTAGTTTATTATTTTTAATATTCACAAGGAATATAGGAGAAAAGAAACCACAAAAATTGTTATGCATTTTACTCATATGTGGTGCTGTTTCGACACACGGCAGGACTCTAAAGGAAAGGATCGCAATTTGTTTTTTAACCCCTTCAGGACTCAGCCTGTTTTGGCCTTCAGGACCCAGCCAATTTTTTTCAAATCTGACATGTGTTACTTTATGTGGTAATAACGTTGGAATGCTTTTACCTATCCAAGCGATTCTGAGATTGTTTTCTCGTGACATGTTGTACTTTATGTTAGTGAAAAAATTTTGTCGATACTTTTGGTATTTATTTCTGAAAAACACCACAATTTAGAAAAAATGTGCAAAAATTTGCATTTTTCTAAATTTAAACGTATTAGCTTGTAAAACAGATAGTAATACCATACAAAATAGTTACTAGTTAACATTTCCCATATGTCTACTTTATGTTTGCATCCTTTTTTGAACGTCCTTTTATTTTTCTAGGACGTTACAAGGCTTAGAACTTTAGCAGCAATTTCTCATATTTGAAATAAAATTTGAAAAGGCTATTTTTTCAGGGACCAGCTCAGTTCTGAGGTGGCTTTGAGGGCCTTATATATTAGAAAATCCCCAGAAGTCACCCCATTTTGAAAACTGCACCCCTCAAGGTATTCGAATCAGCATTCACAAAGTGTTTTAACCCTTTAGGCGTTTCACAGGAATTAAAGGAAAGTAGAGGTGAAATTTACAAATTAAATTTTTTTTGGCGAAATTTATTTCAAATGCATTTTTTTTTTGTAACACAGAAGGTTTTACCAGGGCAATGCAACTCAATATTTTATTTCCCAGATGCTGCAGTTTTTAGAAATATCCCACATGTGGCCTTAGTGTGATAATGGACTGAAGCACTGGCCTCAGAAGCAAAGGAGCACCCAGTGGATTTTGGGCCTCCTTTTTTTTAGAATATATTTTAGGCACCTTGTCAGGTTTGAGAGAGGTCTTGTGGTGCCAAAACAGTGGAAACACCCCAAAAGTTACCCCATTTTGGAAACTACACCCCTCAAGGAATTTATCTAGGTATATAGTTAGCATTTTAACCGCACAGGTTTGTGGTAATAAACTGCTGATTGGACCCACACCAAGTCTCAGAAGGGAAGGAGTGCCATTTAAATTTTGGAGCACGGATTTTACTGGATTGGTTTTCGGTGCCATGTCGCGTTTGCAACGCCCTGGAGAGACCAAAACAGCGGAAACCCCCCAAAAGTGACCCCATTTTGGAAACGACACCTCTCAAGGAATTTATCTAGGGGTATAGTTAGCATTTTGACCACACAGGTTTTTTGCAGAATTTAGTGGAATTAGGCAGTGAAAATGAAAATCAACTTTTTTTCTGAAAAAGCATAGAAATTTTAAATTTTTACAAGGAATAAAGAAAAAAGAACCACCACATTTGTAAAGCATTTTCTCCTGATTATGGCAATACCCCATATGTGGTAATAAACTGCTGATTGGACCCATGGCAGCGCTCAGAAGGGAAGTAGCACCATTGGGATTTTGGAGCTCGGATTTTGCTGGATTGTTTTTCGGTGCCATGCCGCCTTTGCAACGCCCTGGAGGGACCAAAACAGTGGAAGCCCCCCAAGTTACCCCATTTTGGAAACACCCCTCAAGGAATTTTTCTAGGGGTATAGTGAGCATTTAGACTCCACGGGTCTTTTGCAGAATTTATTAGAATTAGGCGGAGAGAATTAATATCACAATTTTTTTCCACTTAAATGTTGCATTTTCTCATTTTCACAAGGGATAAAGAAGAAATAAACAACCAATTTTTGTAAAGCTATTTCTCCCGGGTACGGAAAAACCCCACATGTGGTCATACATTCTTTTCATTAGAAATGAATTAACCCTTTCAGGACTGATCCATTTTTTGCTTTTTTATTTTCGTTTTTCACTACCCGCCTTCCAAGAGCCATAACTTTTTTCTTTTTCAGTAGATTGATGTGAGAGCTTATTTCTTGCGGGAGGAATTGTAGTTTCTATTGATACCATTTAAAGTGCCATAAAAAGTACTGGGAAACTGAAAAAAAATAGGAAAATATAGGAATATAGGAAAAAAATCTGATTCCATTTTTTGGGGTTTTTGTTTTTACAGCTTTCGCCGTGCGGTAAAAACGAAAACTACAGCGATTTTGGTGGTTTAAATTATTTCAGTTTTTTACGGTGTTCACCGTGCGAGTTAAATAATGGTATATTGTAATAGTTCGGCCTTTTACGGACGTAGCTATATCAATTCTGTTTATTTTTTTACATTACTTTTGAAGAAAAATGGGAAAAGGTTGTTTTTTTTTTAACTTTAAACTTTTTTCTTTCTCACTACTAATAACTTTAATTCTTCTACACATTTTATTATTCCCCTTAGGGGACTTGTACCAGCGATCATTGGATCCGCGGGTACAATATGCTGCAATACTAATGTATTGCAGTATATTGTTATTTTTACAGACTCCTGTAACAGCCCGATCGCTGTTCCTGTCCGTTAGTACCGGGTGTCAGCTGTAATACACAGCCGACACCCGCAGCGTACGTGAGCCCGCTCCATACATCAACCCCCGCACCATGACGTGCTATTAAGTCAAAGTGCTCAAAGGGGTTAATGCACAGCGGATGGTGTGAATATTGCAATTTTCCACTGATATGCCATTTTAGTGCATATGTCGTGCCCAGTTTGTGCCCCTGAAGACAAATACCTCGTAAAGCGTTAAGCGGGTTCTCCCGGGTATGGCGATGCCATATATGTGGGCACAAACTGCTGTTTGGGCACGCTGCAGGGCTCAGAAGGGAGGGACGCCATTTTGCTTTTGGAGCGCAGATTTTGCTTGGAAGTTTTTCTGTTTTGGGTTTTGCTGGTATTTCAGTTTATAATGTGGGGGCATATGTAATCTGTGCGGAGAACATCAGGGCATAATAGGAGGTTATAATAATGCGGTAAATAAATAATAATTCATAGATATGTGACCGGTGTCACACTGATAAATGGTGTCGGATGTTATCCGCTTTTAGAAAACACTGCACATTTTGCATCGCCATATTCCTGGGAGCCAGAACTTCTTTCTTTTTTCACCACCGGAGCTGCGTGAGGGCTTATTTGTTGCAAGACAATCTTAACTTTTCATTGGTACCATTTTGGGATACATGCGATTTTTTTGATCACTTTTTATTACATTTTTTTGCAAGCCGGATGACCAAAAACAAGCAATTCTGAATAATGTTTTTTAGTTTATTTTTTGCGGCGTTCACCGTGCACTATAAATGACCATTATATTTTATTCTGCGGGTCGGTACGATTACGGCGATACCATATGTAAATAGGTTTTTTTTTATGTTTTGCAGCGTTTGCGCAATAAAATCACTTTTTTATAAAATAATTTATTTTCTGTGTCACCATATTCTGAGAGCCATAACGTTTTTATTTTTCAGTCAAAAAAGCTGTGTAAGAGCTTGTTTTTTGCGGGACGGGTTGTAGTTTTTATCGGTATTATTTTCGGGTACATGCGACTTTTTGATCACTTTTTATAGATAAGGACTTGGTGACCAAAAAATAGCGATTCTGGTGTCGTTTTTTATTGTTTTTTTTTGGGGTGTTCATCGTGCGGGAAAAATAACATTATAGTTTTATAGTTGGGGTCGTTACGAACGCGGTGATACCAAATATGTGTACTTTTTTTAACATGTTCATTTTTTTCCTATAATGAAAGACTTATTTTAGGAAAAAAATGCAGTGTTTGTTTATATAACTTCTAACTTATTTTTGCACTTTTTTTAAAACATTTTTATTATCTTTTTTTTACTTTTTTCACTGTCCCACTAGGGGACACTTAGACTTGCAGCTCTGATCGCTGCTGGAATACATGACACTACACACGTAGTGTAATCTATTCTAACTGTCATTGTGACGTAACTGTCACACTGACAGGAAGTCTCGGAGGACCGGCCGGAGGCTGCTCCTCCAAGGCTTCCGTACATAGCGACCCAGAGGTCATTGTCTGACCTCCGATTGCCGTGACAAGCATCGGTAGCCCCCACGATCACTTCGTGGGGGCTGCCTCTGTGCTTCAAACCCCTTAAATGCGGCGACGGCAATCCGTCGCCGCATTTATGGGGTTAATTGCCGAAATTAGCGGCGATGGTCCGCTGACCGGCAAGGCTGGCGTGTCAGCTGTCAGGGACAGCTGACCTCCCGGTTCCCGGACACTGTCCGTTAAGATAGTGTGCGCTGGGAACTACTCCGCAATAGTACGTCTGGATGCGGGAACTAACCCCTCTGCAGGATGTACTATTGTGGAGCAGCGCGTGAAGAAGTTAAAGTGCAGATTTTACTGAATTGATTTTCGGATGCCATGATGAATTGTGCTGAGGTTCCAATGAAGTGTAAACCCCAAGAAGTGACCCCATTTTTGAAACTACAGTTCATCCCACAAGAAATTTATCTAGAGGTGTATTGAGCATTTTGACCACACAGGTACTTAGCAGAAATTAGTGCGCAATGAATGTTGCAGAGTGAAAACTGCCATTTTTTCATAGATATGCAATTTCAGTACCCAATATGTTGTACCCAGCTTGTGCCACTGTGAAAACACAGCCCTCTAAATACATAGTTACATAGTTGATAAGGTTGAAAAAATGCACAGGTCCATCAAGTCCCACCTATAATCTTACCTTGTTAATCCAGAGGAAGGCAAAGCCCCATGAGTTTGATGCCAATTAACAAATATTCTTTCTCCCTTTATTATTATGCAGTGTTTTATTATTTTAAAAACACCCTACACGTGGTCCTAATCTTTTGCCTGTATATACGACAGGGCTCGGGAGTGACAGAGAACCATGCACATTTGAGGCCTATTTTTGGTGATTTACACAGCAGTGGTTTACAACTACAAAGGCTCTGAGGTGAAATAATAAAAAATGTCCCAAAGAAGTGACCCAATTTTAAAAACTACACCCGCAAAGCAATAATTTTGTGAAACTTAGTATAATTTTGACAGGACATTTTCACAGTTGTTTTACAGAAATTAGTGCTCAATGGATGTTGGATATTAAAATTATTTTTTTTTCCATAGCTATGCCATTTTAGTGAAAAAATAAGTTGTGCCCAGCTTGTGACACTGGAGAAACACCCATAAATAGTTAAGTGGGCTTTCCTGAGTACTTTAATACCCCCCATATGGTAATAACCTGCTGTTTGCACTGCCAGACTCGGCAGGACCGCCATTTTGCTTTTGGAGCGCAGATTTCTCTTGGTAGTCGTGTTGTTTGGTGTTTTACTGGTATTTTTAATTTATAATGAGGGGGAATATGTAAGCTTTGTGGAGTACATCAGCGTATAATAAGATGGTACAATAATAGGGTAAATAAATAATAAAATGAAAAATCCATGGAGGTTGTGTTTTTAGGTCCTATCCATGTTTGGAGTTTGGGGAACTTCTCCAAGAAAGTGCTGTCCTGGTAGTATACAGGTGGCCTCACTTTCAGCAGAGATGATGACGTTTCGGGACAGATGTACTTGGGCCCTCCCTAGTCATAGCCATCATTTTGCATCATTGCGTTCCGAAAGTCATAAGTATTTAATTTTTCCTTTGACAGTGCCGACATTGTCCGAAGAGCTGTCGTTTTTATTGACAACATTTTGGGGTATATGCAATTTTTTTCAATCACTTTTTAGTCCATTTTTGGGAAACAAGGAGACCAAAAAAAACAAACAGCAATTCTGGCACTGTTTTTCATACATTTTTAATGGCATTCAACACGTGGTATTAGCAATATTTTAAGATTTTTCTGCAGGTCGATACGATTACGGTGGTATCAAAATGATATAGGGTTTTTTTATGTTTTACTACTCTTAAACAATAAACACTCAAATTGAAAAAAAAAATTCTAATCATGATTTAGTGTTGCCATATTCTGAGAGTCATAACTTTTTTATTTTTCCATCTACTCATCTGTGTCAGGGCTTGTTTTGTGCTGGACAAGCTGTAGTTTTTAATGGTATAATTTTGGGGTATATGCAACTTTTCGATCACTTTTTAAACTGTCAGATAGTTAAACGTGATTCGTCACTCCAGAGAACATTTTACTGTTTCCACAGCTCCTGGTTACAGAAGTGGCGTGCTTTAGGCTGGGTTCACACGACCTATTTTCAGACGTAGACGAGGCGTATTATGCCTCGTTTTACTTCTGAAAATAAGGCTACAATACGTCGGCAAACATCTGCCCATTCATTTGAATGGGTTTGCCGACGTACTGTGCAGACAACCTGTCATTTACGCGTCGTCGTTTGACAGCTGTCAAACTACGACGCGTAAAAATACAGCCTCGTCAAAAGAAGTGCAGGACACTTCTTTCAGACGTAATTTGAGCCATTCTTCACTGAACTCAATGAAGCACAGCTCAAAATTTACGGCTGTCAGAGAAGCCTCGCAAAATGCGAGGAGGAGCAATTACGGCTGAAACGAGGCAGCTGTTTTCTCCTTGAAAACAGTCTGTCATTTCAGACGTAAAAGCAAGCTAGTGTGTGCACATACCCTTACACCACTCCAGTCGACGCTTCCCAACGTACAGTCCTTGTGCTGACGTCAGAGGCAGTTTGGAACTCTGTAGTCAACAGAGGGTAGGTGATTTTTACAAGCTTTAGCACTCACTCTGTGAGTGAAATTTCACAAAGTAACTTGTGGTTTTCAGTAAGACCCATACTACTGCTTTAAGGCTCTTCTGTATGACCCATACTACTACCAATGTTTGTCTACAGAGGTTGCATGTCTGTGTGCTTGATTTTATGCACCTGTTTGCAATGAGTGTGGTTGAAACATCTAGACTCAATAATTATGAGGGGTGTCCACATACTTATTGAAGATTAGTGTATATTAAGAAATTAATCAGCACAGAATTTTGGCCCTAAAGGAGGTTTACAAATCGCAGTCAAACAGCTCCATTTTGCAAAAATCACAATGAAAAACACAAATAGGAACCTTCATGGTTCTCATCTTTCCACAAACAAATAAATTAGTATTTATAACTATAAGATATAAAGATAAAAATTATAAGGTGAAGTCAGTGTAACCCTAAGAGATCTTGTGGGAACATTTTAGTAACCAGTAAAAACAATACAAATAACACGAAGGTCTTTAACTGTGAAGATAAAAGCTGCAAGTAAAGTATGAATTATATTCATCCATATCTGTGTGGTATCTGAAGCAGAAAATGCCACCTTTTCTAGATAGATATAATCGAGTGCTATCATGTTCATTGATCTTTTAAGACCTCTCTCACACTGTCAAACAATGACTTTTAACCACCATCATTTATTCTCATGCTGTTAAAATCTCCTTTATTTCTTATGTTATAAAGAATAATTTATGTACTGCATCAAAATAAAGCACAGAATGCAAATGTGCGCTGACACCTGTAATACAATTCATCAGCCGTTACCTTCTGCAGCTGTTTGGGGTCAGAAGTCTATGATTATGGCAGAGAAATTATTGACGTTCACTAACAAGAAAACAACAACCGCAGTCTGAATATGCGCTTAAAATCAACAATGATTTTATAGTACAGTGCAGACAACCTGCTGTCATTATCCATGATTGCTCCCCATGTAACACACAACCATTATAATCTGGAAACCAGCGTATGCATCTTGGTACACTAGATGACCCTTTGCAAAACGACTAAAAAATGATTTTAACATCACCATTAATCACCATTTTCTCTGACATTTGCTTTCTCGTCATTTACTTGGATTTCAGATATAAGGTAATAAATAAATGGAGCTTTGAACATGTTTTGCTTGAATATATTTTTAAGTAATTTTTAAGTACATGTCCTTTTGTCCTTTTAAATTTACTAGTGTCACTCTCCATAAGAAACCAAATCTATAAGTAACAAATAATATACATTTTCTGCAGAAGTAGATTACACTTACCTGCATAGTCTGTCCGTGCATAATGACTGTCCTCCGATTTTGTTGTTGCTGTTGTGTTTTCTGCAAGAATTACATATGAACAAGATTAGTAGCTATATTATTAACAGTTGATATGTCAGCATGTAAACATTTCATTTAAGAAATCAACCTCTGACCGCACATGTGACTTACATATGTTTCTTTTTTGAAATGCATACAGTAATATAATTTGTCTCTGTTCTCGGACAGGATATAAAAAGTACAGGTTGGGTGTCACCTAGGTAATGGTGACCACAACATAATAAGTTTTCATGTATCCTTTATTAGATGTTTGGTAGGGTACCTACAGAAACACCAAACTTCAGAAAGGCCAATTTTCATGGGCTAAGGGATGACATTAAGGCATAAACTGGGAAATTGACCTAAAAAATAAAAACACACAAACTAAATGGGACATTTTTAAAAGTCACTAAGATAGGTCCTGTGAAAAATACATACATTATGGGAATAAACAAGATGAAACCGATATCAAATTAAACAGTAAGGACACGTTCAGACGTGGCAGAATTGCTGTTGAATTCCGCTGAGGACAGTCCGCAGTGGAATTCCGCAGCTGCCGTTTTTTTACATTTGTTTCTTTACATTTTTTAGGAAAGTTAGTTCAGACATTGCGGAAAATAACTGTGTGCAAATTCGACTGTGGTGCAGAATTTTCCCTCCGCAGCATGCACATTATGTTGCGGAGAAGTAGCGGAATTTCACTGCGGATTTCAGCCTTTGTAATGCAAAAACTGAAATATGTGGCAAGTCCGCTGTGATATCTGCAACATCTGAATTACCTGTCAAATATGCAAATGTTGCTGCAGATTCGTTGCGTAATTGCCCTGAATCTGCACCAACATTTAAAGTGGAAAAATTCTGCCACGTGTGAACGTGGCCTAAGGGGGGGCAATAAATGATAAAAAGAAAGCGTTCAAACTACTAAAGCAGGATAGTAGTGACGAGGCATTAGAAAATTACAAAGGAAAACATAAGTTGTGTAAAAGACAAATAAAGGCAGCAAAGATTGAAATAGAGAGATTCATTGCCAAAGAAAGTAGAAATAACCCAAAAATATTTTTTAAATACATAAACAATAAGAAACTGAAAACTGAAAGTGTTGTCCATCTCAAAAATAATCTGGATATAATGGTGGAGGAGGATAAGAAAATACAATCTATTAAACACAAATGTCTCTATTGTATTTACACATGAAAATCCAATGTCAGACGACACGATTAGGGATAAAGCAAATTCCACAGAGGGATCTGGGAAAGCTGAAGTTTTGGGCAGAGAAATGGCAAATGAGGTTTAATGTGGATAAATATAAGGTTATGTACTTTGGATGAGGAAACATATTTTATAATTATGCATTAAATCAGGGGTCTCAAGCACGCGGCCCGCGGGCCGCATGCGGCCCCTGGGGCTGTCATCTGCGGCCCGCGGGACACAGAGCCGCTAGTATCGGCTCTGCTCCGAGACTCTGGAATTCCCTGACATCGCTGTCCACATATGAACAGCGATGTCTGGGGCTTCCCCAGAGTGGAGTACTGGGCAGAGCGCTAGTACAGGCTCTGCTCCGGGACTCTGTGGAATTCCCTGACATCGCTGTCAACATATGGACAGTGTGTCAGGGTCTTCCCCAGAGTGGAGTCCCGGGCAGAGCGCTAGTATCGGCTCTGCTCCGGGACTCTGTGGAATTCCCTGACATCGCTGCCCATATATGGACAGTGTGTCATGGTCTTCCCCAGAGCGGAGTCCCGGGCAGAGCGCTAGTACAGGCTCTGCTCCGGGACTCTGTGGAATTCGCTGACATCGCTGCCAATATATGGACAGTGTGTCAGGGTCTTCCCCAGAGTGGAGTCCCAGGCAGAGCGCTAGTATCGGCTCTGCTCCTGGACGCTGCGGAATTCCCGGACATCGCTGCCCATATATGGACAGTGGCAGGGTCTTCCCCACAGCGGAGTCCCGGGCAGAGCGCTAGTACAGGCTCTGCTCCGGGACTCTGTGGAATTCCCTGACATCGCTGTCAACATATGGACAGTGTGTCAGGGTCTTGCCCAGAGTGGATTCCCGGGCAGAGTGCTAGTACAGGCTCTGCACCGGGACTCTGTGGAATTCCCTGACATCGCTGCCCATATATGGACAGTGTGTCAGGGTCTTCCCCAGATCGGAGTCCCGCGCAGAGCGCTACTATCGGCTCTGCTCCGGGACGCTGGGGAATTCCCTGACATCGCTGCCCATATATTGACAATGTGTCAGGGTCTTCCCCAGAGTGGAGTCCCGGGCAGAGCGCTAGTACAGGCTTTGCTCCGGGACTCTGTGGAATTCCCTGACATCGCTGCCCATATATGGACAGTGTGTCAGGGTCTTCCCCAGAGCGGAGTCCCGGGCAGAGCGCTACTATCGGCTCTGCTCCGGGACGCTGGGGAATTCCCTGACATCGCTGCCCATATATGGACAGTGTGTCAGGGTCTTCCCCAGAGCAGAGTCCCGGGCAGAGCGTTATTATCGGCTCTTCTCCGGGACTCTGGGGAAGCTTCTGACATCGCTGTCCATACATCGACAATGATGTCAGGGGCTTCCCCAGAGCAGGAGTCCCAGTCTACGGTAGGCACTGCTGTGGCGGCATCTATGGGGGACACTGCTGTGGCGGCATCTATGGGGGGCACTGCTGTGGTGGCATCTACGGGGGGCACTGCTGTGGCGGCATCTACGGGGGGCACTGCTGTGGCGGCATCTACGGGGGGCACTGCTGTGGCAGCATCTATGGGGGCACTGCTGTGGCAGCATCTACGGGGGCACTGCTGTGGCGGCATCTATGGGGGGCACTGCTGTGGCGACATCTACGGGGGACACTGCTGTGGCGGCATCAACGGGGGGCACTGCTGTGGCAGCATCTACAGAGGGCAATGCTGTGGCAGCATCTACACAGGGCACTGCTGTTGCAGCATCTACACAGGGCACTGCTGTAGCAGCATCTACATAGGGCTCTGCGGCAGCATCCACCGAGGGCACTGTGGCACTATCTAAAAAGGGGCTGCCCAATTTTGACATGTGTGCTAACTGAGCCGCCGGACTGCATTTAGCGACACTTAAACTGGAAAGCTGGATTGTTGAAATAAGCACGGTGAGAAATATCTCAAATTTTAAACCTACCGGTATTATTGTAGTCACATAGTGTTATAGTAGTTCAAATAACTAATTGATTAACAATAATTTTGTATTGTATCAAATTTGAAAGTAATGCGGCCCGACCACTTCACATTTTTTCTATATGCGGCCCACTTACCCGGCTGAGTTTGAGACCCCTGCATTAAATGGTAAAACTACTACTGAAACAGATATTGGTGGACAGTACATTTACCTTTACCAACCAGTGCCAGGCAGCTGCTGCCAATTCAAATAAACTCATGTGATGCATCAAAAGAGTCATAAATGCTCGTAACAAGAACATAGTTTTGCCTCTATACAAATCACTAGTCAGACCACATATGGAATATTGTGTACAATTTTGGACATGACTGGACTAGAATGGGTGCAAAGAAAGGCGAACATGGTAATTAACCCCTTAGGGACCGGGACAATTTTGGCCTTGAGGACAGAACAATTTTTTTATATTTCCCTCTTTGCATCCTGGCTCATAACTTTATATTTTTTGTACGACGTTGCTGTATGAGACTTCGTTTTTTGCAGGACAAGATGTACTTTATGTAGGTAAAAATGTTTGGTACACTTACATTATTGTTTAATTTATGTACATTTTTATTTTGGCAAAAATGTACACCATACACCGATCATCATAATTAATGTGATATATTTATTGTACAAGTTGTTACGGACGTGGCGATACCAAATATGCATATATTATTTCATGTTTTGGGACTTATATTTAAAAAAAGTTTATTTATTGTAAACAATGTGTATTTCTGTAGGTTTTTTTTTTACTATTTTTTTATTTAACATACATTTTTATTAAGTTTACTTTTTTTTTTTAATCCCAAAGACGGATTTTTCATTTTGATTTTGATTTTTTTAACTTTAATGTGCAGGCATATATCTATATGCCAGTACATTGGCCTGTGTACTGATGGTACACAGGCAGTTGTTAGGGCATACATCAGTATGCCCTAACAACAGGAAATATGGTCAGACAGCCCTGGGGTCCTTCAATGGACCCTGAACTGTCTGCCCAGACTATAGTATAACTATCGATCACGTGACAGGGATTTCCTGTGACACGAACAAAGGGGAGTCCCCTCTTCTCACTATTGCTTTGAATGCCGCGATCAGCTTTGATCACGGCATTCAAGGGGTTAAGGGCGGAGAGAAGAGGTTTCTCTCCGCCGTTAGAGCGGGGCCGTGGCTGTGTATTACAGCTGTTGCCCTGCTCATCATGGTGTGCAGACACTGGCTGTCACACAGGACGAGAATTCTCGTCCTAATGCAGCAAGCACCCGCCGCTCAGGACGAGTATTCTCGTCCTGTGTCGGAACCAATTAAGGGAATGGACGGATTTCAGTACCAAGAAAAGTTATCAAACTTGGGGCTATTCAGTTTAGAAAAAAGACGGTTTAGGGGAGATCTAATTACAATGTACAAATATATAACTGGACAATACAGAGATCTTTCTAATGATCTTTTTACACCTGGGCCTGTAACAAGGACAAGGGGGCATCCTCTACATCTAGAGGAGAAAAAGTTTCACCACCGTCACAGACGGGGATTCTTTACTGTGAGAGCAGTGAGATTATGGTACTCTCTGCCACAGGATGTTGTGTTTGCTGATTATTTGAACAAGTTCAAGAAGGACCTCAATGCCTTTCTTGAAAAATATAATATTACAGGTTATGAGCACAAAATTCTGGAGATGGGACGTTGATCCATGGATTTATTCTGATTTCCATATTAAGATTCAGGGAGAAATGTATCCCCTAATGAGGCAATTGGCATCAACCTCATGGGGGCTTTGCCTTCCTCTGGATTAACAAGGTAGGATTATAGGTTGGACTTGATGGACCTGTGTCTTTTTTCAACCTTATCAACTATGGAACTATATTAGACACCAGTATTCTAAATGGCATATGGCATGTAGAGGCACCATTGCAGATTTTGCATTAGGGTCCAGGAGCTTCAAGTTACGCCTCTTCTGCCCTCAATTGGCCATTTATGGTTCCTGTATTCTGTCAAAAGAGAGAACATTGCAACTGCACTCTCTGGTGATAGAATCACAGGATGGGGTAAGGGATTTGAAATTGCAATGACTAATCTCTCCTATTACTCAAACCATTCCTGTAATTCTGAGTATAATTATTAGTAGGATTAATAAGATAAGTACAGATATAGGAGACTATAGCTGTAAACGATGGGGAATGTTTGATTACATCTTACAAAAGAACTTGGAACACCATATCATCACTCGTTTACTGAATTTTAATAATGTATATTATACAAAATTAACCATGATTTGGCTCCTTAGATTAACCTGAATGCCTTTTTCACACAAACGTATTTCTTGTCCTTGTGCTGTCCGTTTTAACAACAAGTTAATATTGTTATTCACACATCCATTTTATTTAACCCCTTTGCGCACCCTGACATGATATTACGTCCTGGTGTGAGGGGTGATGTACGGCGCTCGCGGGTATCAGCTGTGTTTTACAGCTGACACCCGGGACTAACAGTCAGGAACAGCGATCACGCTGAGGCTTAGATACAGGGTCCATGTGTGATACTGTCTGTTAGACCCTGTATCTAAGCCTACCACATATTAGGCTTAGACACAGGGCCCCAGCAGACAGTAATCTTATACAGTAAAAGATTAATGTCTGCTGGGCCCTCTTTTTAAGCCTGCTATGTGGTAGACGTAGATACAGGGCCCATCAGACAGTATCATACATGACCATATATGTGGTAGGCTTAGATACAGGGTCCATGTGTGATACGGTCTGTTAGACCCGGTATCTAAGCCAACCACATGGTAGGCTTAGATGCAGGACCCCAGCAGACAGTACTGTTACAATTACCCTCCTCTTGAGCTCCGGTGTCAGGAGTTCCGCTGCACTTGGGAAGGAAGAGGGTAGGTATTGTGTCATTTCTATAGTAACAGGGGCTCGTGTATTTTATTACATTGGTCCCAGTTACTATAGTAACTTTTTATAGACATGGTGCGGGGCCAACTGAATGTGGCAGTCACCCGGGAATCCAGGGCACTGGGCCAAAGACCCGGAGCTTGGTCCCCGAAGGCCTGGTGCTAGCGACGCCCCTGTGTAAACGTCTGACGGATGGAAGTGCTAATTATGGGTCCTCTATCGTGAAAATGGGGGTCCCTAAACTTGCCTGGCTACTTCCATAACTCCCATAGTCTTGAATGGAGAGAGTCATACATGCACAGACACTTCTCCATTCTCTGCCTGGACAGGCAGCTTTCGGACACCTGGCTGGCATGCATAGGTGAGGTTACGAAAGGTGGGGCCCCCACCTATCAGAAATTGAAGGCATATCCTGTTTAATGTCTAGAATGGGATGACCCACTTAGTTATTAAAAGTATAGAACCCCTTTAAAATTGTACTCTTATCTGGGAGCTTGTGTTAGTACATTCTATTGAATCAGTTTAAATGCATGTAATAAATTTAGGGAACTTAGAAAATACAAACAATATCACGTTACCATAAATAAGCAATACATGATTAATTCTCAACCGTCTATGCTCCTGTTTGCTGCAGTACTCCGCTTATGAGACAGAACATTGCGTACCATCTATGAAGACACGACAGAAATAACTCTAAATGCGAAGAGCAAAGAAATTATTTGTATTTACTGCTTACCATATGAGTCTCACATAATGTACAAAGCAAGGTCTTTCCAAAGTAGTATATGGCATTTTAAGAATCAAGAACTGCACCTGCTGACTTCATGTAAATTATTAAAGCATCACAACTGCCTGGTAGATTTTGCAGTGCTGAGAGTGGCATTAGAAACTAATAATAATTTCATCCTTGTATTATAGACTGATGGCACTGACAGATTGCGGCTGTATTTACTTCTCCTGTAAACTTCCAATACAATATGACAGTTAAAATACCAGTTAGAAGAAATGCTGCTTAAAATGTGCCCGCTTGCCCTATTGTTAAAAGTTCATTACATACCAAATGTTTCAATGTGTATTACAAATCAGGGTTTTTATTTACTGCACCAGCCCTGTGAAAAAAAAACAACCCAAAAAAACAAATGACCTTTGTTAGAGCCTTTGCCAGGGTTCACTTTACAGTACTGACGTACAAGCCCCATTAAAGATGATATGAGGCATGGTAAATATAAAGGTTATACAGATATAAAGAAAATGCAAATATGTTTATTCTTTTCATGCCTGACTGGACACTATAGAACTAATTGCTATTATTATAATGACAATAGGTGATAATAAAATAGTCAAATTGCAGAATACAATGAAGAATTTTTATCAAATGTATACCTTATGCGCGCAGAATTTTAACTTCTTTTACAGAGCTGTAATGTGGCACATATAGATGTCTATAGGGCAAGACCAGTAATCTAGTAAAATACCAAGAAAGGCAGAGCACCACATTGGACAGTACATTTGTACAAAATGCCCACCTATATTGGTTGTGTGTGACACAACGACCAGAGACAGTTTAGGAATGAATAATCCTCAGGTGTAGCCGATAGATCCAGGTGACCAGAAGGGCTTCAGGATATTCAGGATAAAGTAGATAGAAACGTGGCTCTGTTTATCTGATGAAGAAGTTTACACCTTGAAATGCGTGATATGTTGAGACCTACAATAAATAAATCCTATTTCTGAGATCTACTTCTTCTGGATTATAATTTACTCTACTTGGCCAGTGTCAACTGTCCACGTTTGTATCTACATTATCCTGGAGAAAGAGTCAGCTGTCTTGGCCAGAAAAAATAATATAAGGAATGAATGCCGTGATGATTTACTGCTAAAGGAAGCGTAGCTTTACGATGGATCAGGTGATTAGGTGATCTATTAATTTAGATGTATAGGTAGACACGTAACTTGAAACTCCTTGGCAGCAATGCAAAATCTTTACCAGAGCCATCCCACCTATCGTGTTCCATTTATAATACTACCACTATTCTTAAAGGAAAGGTGTCATAACATGTTTTTTTTAATTTATTTATTTGATGTGTTTTAAGTTATGGGCTTAATTATTTTATTATTGTAATGTGTTCTCTAATGTAATTTTATTTATTTGTGTGTTTTTACTTTTGTGGAGGCAGACATTTTTATTAGCATCTGTGTATGTGTCTCTTAACAACACATACACAGGTGATATACGGCACACACAGGGCATAAGAAAGCAGGAACGGGAGCCGACCCTATCTCCTATGCTGGTGCCGTTCTGACTGTGAACTGCGCATTCTCTGTGGCATGAGCAGTACTCAGCAACCCTCGATTCAAGAGGGAAGGGACACTATTTTATTGAAGAGCGACAGCCCCTGCAGTCATTGCAGGAGCTCCAACTAATTCAAATGAATTCATGAATTGCTGGTAACCAGGACATATTAAACTCTCAATTCATAAGAAATTGGTGGCCTATACTCAGGATAGGCCATCAACATCTGATCAATGGGGCTGCGACTCTCAGCACCTCGTTGATCAGCTGCTTGGAAGGAACAGCGGTCCTCGCATGATTCCTACTTCCTCTTCAGTCCCCCGTTCTTGCTGTTATTCGCCATTATGTTTGTAGCGGTGGTTCACAGTAGTACAGCCTTCAAGCATTTTAGTGAATGGGAGAAGGCTGTACTACAATGAACCGCCGCTACAATGTGATTCACAGTAGGAACGATGAATGAAGGAGCAGCTGTGCATGTGCGCCAGGGTTGCCAACCGTCCGTAAATTTACAGACAGTCCTCAAAAATGGGTGTTATTTTCTGCCGTCCGTAGCGTCCGGCAGAAAAAAACACCATCCAGGATTTTTCCCACATTCTTCGGAACTTTACACTGCGCATGCACTGAAATGTACATATGCAGTGCAAAGGAAGAATTGGCTGCGGCCGGGCATATTTTCAGATTCTGCTTGAATCCGCGGAATCTGGAAATATTCATGCCGCTGCCGAGTGAGGTCGGTGACGGCCAATGTGAGATCAGTGACTGGACCAATCCAGTCACCTGACCTGTCATTTGACCTCACCTCAGCGTCATGAGGTCAGGTGACTGGACTGGTCCACTCCCAGGCCGTCACTGACCCCAGTCAGAAATGGACCTGTCACATCCACTGCTGCACCGCATGACCTCCTCGTCTCCTCCTATGGTGAGTCACGTTAGGCAAAGCGGAGAGTGGTAGCAGTAGGCTACCGCTCCACTCTGCAGTGTGACAATAAGAGCAATGGAGGGGATAGTGGCACTAAGAGCAAGAGGGGTGTTTGGCACTAAGAGCAAGGGGGGATTGGCGCTATTTACAAAGGGGCTGTGTGGCGCTATCTACAAGGGGGGCTCTGTGGCACTATCTACAAGGGAAGCTGTGTGGCTATCTACAAGGGGGAGCTCTGGCGCTATCTACAAGGGGGAGCTGTGTGCCGCTATCTACAAGGGGTTGCTGTGTGGCGCTATCTACAAGGGGGAGCTCTGGTGCTATCTACAAGGGGGAGCTGTGTGGCGCTATCTACAAGAGGAGCTGTGTGGCGCTATCTACAAGGGGGGCTGTGTGGCACTATCTAAAAGGGGAAGCTGTGTGGCTATCTACAAGGGGGAGCTCTGGCGATATCTACAAAGGGGGAGCTGTGTGCCGCTATCTACAAGGGGGAGCTGTGTGCCGCTATCTAGAAGGGGGAGTTGTGTGGCGCTATCTACAAGGGGGGAGCTGTGTGGCGCTATTTACAAGGGGGGAGCTGTGTGGCGCTACCTACAATGGTGGAGCTGTGTGGCGCTATTTACAAGGTATGAGCTGTGTGGCGCTGTATACAAGGGGGGAGCTGTGAGGCGCTATTTGCAAGGGGGAGCTGTGTGGCGCTATTTGCAAGGGGGGAGCTGTGTGGCACTGTCTATAAGGGGGGAGCTGTGTGGCGCTATCTACAATGGGGGGCAGTGTGGCACTATTTGCAAGGGGGAGCTGTGTGGCGCTATTTGCAAGAGGGGAGCTGTGTGGCACTGTCTATAAGGGGGGAGTTGTGGGGTGCCATCTACAATGGGGGAGCTGTGTGGCGCTATTTACAAGGGGGGCTGTGTTTGGTGCTATCTACAGGGGGCACAATTACTGATGGGGAACTTTTATTGTGTCGAGCACTGAGGGATGATTACTAATGTCTGGGACACTGTGGATTACGAGTTTGTTTAGAGGATAGGATATTGGTGGGGAAGGTGCTGAAAAAGTGAGAAACCAACATGTCTGCGTGTCAAATTCTGCAGAGACGAGTCGTGGCTGGAATAAGTCATCACAGTGATCTGGGCCGTATGTGTTAGGGATCTGCCAGGTACTACGTCTAGGTATACTCCTGGGATTAATCAATCCACACCTGAGGCCAGACCTGTTCGACTGACACCATCTCCCACCAACCAGGGTGGCAGGCTCAGGAGTGGGAGAGCCTATCGCGGCCTGGTCAGTCGGAGTTAGCTCCGCCCCTGTCCTTTATTACCTGCCGTGTTCTCTTCCTCAGTGCTTGTAATTCTTCTGGATTCCTGGCCTCACTGCTGCTTGCTCCAGCCTGCTTCTGCCGTGCTTCTGCCTTGCTGCAGTTCCGCTTAACCTGCTTTGCTTTGCCCCTGGCTTGCTTCCTTCTCCGTGCTCACTTTGGTATACTCCACTTCATCCTGGTCCTGACTACTCATTCACCGCTCCGTTTCCTCGCGGCGTTCCGTGGCTACTGCCCCTTCCCTTGCGTGTTCCCTGTTTGTTCTCCCGTGCACTTAGACAGCGTAGGGACCGCCGCCCAGTTGTACCCCGTCGCCTAGGGCGGGTCGTTGCAAGTAGGCAGGGACAGGGCGGTGGGTAGATTAGGGCGCTCTTTCCCTTCACCTCCTTCCTGCTACTACATAATTACAAGCCCATACCTAGTCTACCATTTCTCCTACGCTGACGCTATCATGGACCCCCTTGAGACCCTGACCCAGCAGATGCAGGGCCTCTCCCTACAGGTCCAGGCCCTGGCCCAGAGGGTCAACCAGGGTGACGCTGCCTTAGTAGTACCCCTCACCTCACCTCTAGAACCCGACCTCAAGTTACCTGACCGGTTCTCAGGGGACCGTAAGACGTTTCTCTCCTTCCGGGAGAGTTGCAGACTTTATTTCCGCCTAAAACCCCACTCTTCAGGTTCCGAGAACCAGCGGGTGGGTATCATCATATCCCGACTCCAGGAAGGGCCCCAAGAGTGGGCCTTCTCCTTGGCTCCTGACGCCCCTGAACTTTCCTCTGTTGATCGTTTTTTCTCTGCCCTCTGACTCATTTACGACGAGACTGACAGGACTGCTTTAGCCGAGAGTCAGCTGGTGACCTTACGTCAGGGTAGGAGACCGGTTGAGGAATACTGTTCTGATTTTAGAAAGTGGTGCGTAGCTTCTCGGTGGAACGATCCGGCCCTAAGGTGCCAGTTTAGGTTAGGATTATCTGACGCCCTGAAGGATCTGCTGGTTAGCTACCCCTCTTCTGACTCCCTTGACCACGTTATGGCCCTAGCAGTACGACTTGACCGACGTCTCAGGGAACGTCAGCTTGAACGCTTCAATGTGCTCCCCTCTGACTTTTCTGCGATCCCCCCCGAGGTCCCGTCTCCTCGCCCCTCCACGAAGGACTCGGAGGTACCTATGCAACTCGGGGCCTCCATGTCCCCTCGACAACGTAGGGAGTTTCGCAGAATGAATGGTCTCTGCTTCTACTGTGGGGACGACAAGCATCTACTGAACACCTGTCCCAGGCGCAAGAATAAGAAGCCGGAAAACTAAGTGATCATCGGGGAGGTCACTTGGGCGCACAGGTATTTCCCGTTAATGTGAAACGCAATAAAATTTTGCTTCCCTTTCAGGTCTCGTTTGCTGGCCGGTCTGCCACGGGCAGTGCTTTCGTGGATTCTGGCTCATCTGCTAATATCATGTCTGTGGAATTTGCTATGTCTCTAAAGATGCCTTTTATTGATTTACCTTATCCTATCCCTGTAGTAGGTATCGACTCAACCCCCCTTGCTAATGGTTATTTTACTCAGCATACTCCTGTTTTTGAACTCCTGGTTGGCTCCATGCATTTGGAGCAGTGCTCTGTACTGGTGATGCAGGGATTATTGTCTGATCTGGTATTAGGTCTTCCCTGGTTGCAGTTGCATAATCCCACGTTTGATTGGAATACTGGGGAGCTTACCAAATGGGGTAATGAATGTCTTATGTCATGTCTTTCTGTTAACTCTATTTCTCCCCGGGAGGAGGTAAACACGCTTCCTGAGTTTGTTCAGGACTTCGCCGATGTGTTTTCTAAGAAGGCCTCCGAGGTGTTGCCCCCCCATAGAGATTACGATTGCGCCATCGATTTGGTGCCTGGTGCCAAGCTTCCTAAGGGTAGGATATTTAATCTTTCATGTCCTGAACGTGAAGCTATGAGGGTGTATATCCAAGAATGCCTGGCCAAGGGTTTCATTCGCCCCTCGACTTCTCCTGTAGGTGCTGGCTTCTTCTTCGTGGGGAAGAAGGATGGTGGTCTTAGGCCGTGCATTTATTATCGTAACCTGAATAAGGTCACCGTAAGGAACCAGTACCCACTTCCTTTGATTCCGGATCTTTTTAATCAGGTTCAGGGAGCCCAATGGTTTTCTAAGTTCGATCTACGGGGGGCATATAACCTTATCCGCATCAAAGAGGGGGATGAGTGGAAAACTGCGTTCAACACACCCGAGGGTCATTTCGAATACCTGGTCATGCCCTTTGGGTTGTATAATGCCCCTGCTGTTTTCCAGAATTTTATTAATGAAATCCTGAGAGATTACCTGGGTAATTTTCTTGTTGTGTACCTTGATGAAATACTGGTGTTTTCCAAGGACTGGTCCTCCCACGTGGAGCATGTCAGGAAGGTGCTCCAGGTCCTTCGGGAGAATAATCTGTTTGCTAAGACTGAAAAATGTGTCTTTGGGGTACAGGAGATACCATTTTTAGGGCAAATCCTCACTCCTCATGAATTCCGCATGGACCCTGCCAAGGTTCAGGCTGTGGCGGAATGGGTCCAACCTGCCTCCCTTAAGGCGTTACAGTGTTTTTTAGGGTTCGCCAACTATTACAGGAGATTTATTGCCAACTTCTCGGTCGTCGCTAAGCCTCTTACGGACCTTACTCGCAAGGGTGCTGATGTCCTCCATTGGCCCCCTGAGGCCGTCCAGGCCTTTGAGACCCTCAAGAAGTGCTTTATCTCGGCCCCCGTGCTGATTCAGCCCAACCAAGAGGAGCCATTTATTGTGGAGGTTGACGCATCCGAGGTGGGAGTGGGGGCTGTCTTGTCCCAGGGTACCAGCTCCCTCACCCATCTCCGCCCCTGTGCTTACTTCTCTAGGAAGTTTTCGCCCACGGAGAGTAACTATGATATTGGCAACCGCGAACTTCTAGCCATTAAATGGGCTTTTGAAGAGTGGCGGCACTTCCTGGAGGGGGCCAGACACCAGGTAACGGTCCTTACGGATCACAAGAATCTGGTTTTCCTAGAATCGGCCCGGAGGCTTAATCCTAGACAAGCTCGGTGGGCACTATTCTTTACCAGATTTAATTTCTTGGTTACCTATAGGGCTGGGTCCAAGAATATTAAGGCTGATGCTCTGTCACGTAGTTTCATGGCCAATCCTCCTTCCGAGAAGGATCCTGCTTGTATTTTACCCCCTGGTATAATCGTTTCTGCCACGGATTCTGATTTAGCTTCTGATATCGCGGCTGATCAGGGTGCAGCTCCCGGGAATGTCCCTGGGGACAAACTGTTTGTTCCCCTGCAATACCGGCTAAGGGTACTCAGGGAAAACCATGACTCCGCTCTATCTGGTCATCCTGGCATCTTGGGCACCAAACACCTCATTACCAGAAACTATTGGTGGCCTGGGTTGCCTAAAGACGTTAGGGCTTACGTCGCCGCTTGTGAGGTTTGCGCTAGGTCCAAAACCCCTAGGTTCCGACCTGCGGGCCTACTACGTTCCTTGCCCATTCCCCAGAGACCTTGGACCCATATCTCCATGGATTTTATCACCGATTTGCCTCCATCTCAGGGCAAGTCGGTGGTGTGGGTGGTAGTAGACCGCTTCAGCAAGATGTGCCACTTTGTGCCCCTTAAGAAGCTACCTAACGCCAAGACGTTAGCTTCTTTGTTTGTGAAACACATCCTCCGTCTCCATGGGGCCCCAGTCAATATCGTTTCTGACAGAGGGGTACAATTTGTTTCCTTATTTTGGAGAGGTTTTTTTTAAAAAGTTGGAGATTGATCTGTCCTTCTCCTCCGCCTTCCATCCCGAAACTAATGGCCAAACGGAAAGGACTAACCAATCCCTGGAACAATATTTAAGGTGTTTCATCTCTGACTGTCAATTCGATTGGGTCTCATTCCTTCCCCTTGCTGAATTTTCCCTGAATAACCGGGTCAGTAACTCGTCAGGGGTCTCCCCGTTTTTCTGTAATTTCGGGTTTAACCCAAGGTTCTCCTCCGTTTCCCCTGGTTGTTCCAATAATCCTGAGGTAGAGGATGTTCATCGGGAACTGTGCACTGTCTGGGCCCAGGTTCAGAAGAACCTAGAGGCGTCCCAGAGCGCACAAAAGATTCAGGCGGATAGTAGACGTTCTGCTAACCCCCGGTTTGTCGTCGGGGATTTGGTCTGGTTGTCGTCCAGGAACTTGCGCCTTAAGGTCCCGTCCAGGAAGTTTGCTCCCCGATTTATTGGACCTTATAAGATCATTGAAGTCCTCAACCCTGTATCCTTCCGTCTGGAGCTGCCCCCATCCTTTCGCATACATGACGTCTTCCATGCCTCCCTCCTTAAACGCTGCTCCCCGTCCTGGTCCCCCTCGAGGAAACCTCCTGTTCCCGTTCTCACCCCTGAGGGGGTGGAATTCGAGGTGGCCAAGATTATGGACAGTAGGATGGTCCAGGGCTCCCTCCAGTACCTGGTCCATTGGAGAGGATACGGGCCGGAGGAGAGGACTTGGGTACCTGCCCGTGATGTTCACGCTGGGGTATTGATCAGGAGGTTCCACCTTCTCTTCCCTACTAAACCGGGTCCTCTTAGTAAGGGTCCGGTGGCCCCTCATAAAAGGGGGAGTACTGTTAGGGATCTGCCAGGTACTACGTCTAGGTATACTCCTGGGATTAATCAATCCACACCTGAGGCCAGACCTGTTCGACTCACACCATCTCCCACCAACCAGGGTGGCAGGCTCAGGAGTGGGAGAGCCTATCGCGGCCTGGTCAGTCGGAGTTAGCTCCGCCCCCTGTCCTTTATTACCTGCCGTGTTCTCTTCCTCAGTGCTTGTAATTCTTCTGGATTCCTGGCCTCACTGCTGCTTGCTCCAGCCTGCTTCTGCCGTGCTTCTGCCTTGCTGCAGTTCCGCTTAACCTGCTTTGCTTTGCCCCTGGCTTGCTTCCTTCTCCGTGCTCACTTTGGTATACTCCACTTCATCCTGGTCCTGACTACTCATTCACCGCTCCGTTTCCTCGCGGCGTTCCGTGGCTACTGCCCCTTCCCTTGCGTGTTCCCTGTTTGTTCTCCCGTGCACTTAGACAGCGTAGGAACCGCCGCCCAGTAGTACCCCGTCTCCTAGGGCGGGTCGTTGCAAGTAGGCAGGGACAGGGCGGTGGGTAGATTAGGGCTCACTTTCCCTTCACCTCCTTCCTGCTATTACAGTATGGAGAAATAAAGGGAAAGTGAACGACTAATCAAGAGAAAACATCACCTAAGTTAGCAGGGGTAAGCTACAAGCGGAGCTGTGATTGGTTAGTCACTCCTAACACACTGCACAGGCAACGATTTTGTAATGTGTCCGTACAAATTTTGATCTGTCTGTGATTTTTAGCTCAGTTGTCCAGAAATTTCTGAAGGTTGGCAACCCTGAGGAGCGCCGCTGATCCTTGAAAGCAGCTGATTGGCGGGGGGGGAGCCGGGAGTTGGACCCCACCATCAGATATTGATGGCCTATCCTAAGGATAAAGCTGAATGCAGTAGAACAAAAGGGACCAACGGCGCTGCTAGTAAGGATGTCAAGGTAGAAAAGAGTTGAAATAAACTTATTTATTTGCAAAAGACAGGGCTACGCGTTTCAATGCCGGACCGGCGTCTTCATCAGGCCAATACCAAAAAAACTGAAACAAATTTATAATAAAGAAAAAGTTAAAAAATGTTTAATTTACAATACATTCCCTTTAAGTGGTACAGGGGATTTCGGCCCCACCCAGGCAAGAGGATGTTCCAGGACCCGGGATTGACTGCTACCTCTGCACCCCCTTTAGCTATACCCCTATCTATAGAGGAGATTTATTTTCTACTGTTGTAATATGATGCTAAGTTGTCTTGTGGTAAACTATTGAACATTGGACACATAATAACATGTGTTATATTCACTGGCACAATACTTGGTGTGCATCCATAATGTCTGATGGTCCAATAGAGCCAGTGGGCATGCTGGACCTGTCACCTTATAACAGAGAGGGAACTACAGGCTGACAAGTCATAAAGTTCTTAATTGTTCTATCAATAGAATACCCACAAATATCCGCACAAATCACCGAACTTTGCCATATACATTATAATAAACATGTACCTGAAAGTGGTTGGTTGGAGAGCGTACAATGCTCCTACCTCTTATGAAAACTATCAGAACTTATGGTACTGTTGCACTATATAGAACTATATAGTGTAGAGCCAATCCACCTTTTGCACAATGTAGATATTTCACAGCTTTTAAAAGTTGTACTAAAAAAATGTGTTATTTGGTAGATTTACAAATTGGAATTCATTAAGCCACGTTCGATATATTTTAATATGATAGAATAAAAAGTAACTTATTCCGAAAATCGAAGGAAAAGCCAAGTAGCTGTGTTTTACTTTACAATATCCCTGGTTAACATGGCCTTTTAGATGAGCCGGAATGGATGAGTTTCAAAATGTATTGACTGAACACCACTGTAAGTTTACCATGGAAACATCAACCATTAAAGATTAAAAGGACAATTCATTAAAGTCAGAGGTCACTGAACTGAGCCGTAACAGTCAGAAATCAACAAGAATCTCTGACCTGATAAAACCTGTCTGCTTCAGAGTATGAAATCAGAATTGTATGTGTGTCGGAGAAGATAACTGCCTGAGGGAAGATTTCTTAAAATTATTGTTGCAATATGTGACATTATAAAGCCATGTTCGGGTAATTTCAGCCAGATTTATTTTTAAGCCGTACATAAAATGTTAAAAAATCTTTGATTATTACAATGCATGATGTATATGGACTGGCAGAATGGCAGTGGGGGAGCAGAGTAACGGTGCGCAATGCTAAAGATATTGGACACCATTTCTTATTAGGGTATGTGCACACACACTAATTACGTCCGTAATTGACGGACGTATTTCGGCCGCAAGTAGTGGACCGAACACAGTGCATGGAGCCGGGCTCCTAGCATCATACTTATGTACGATGCTAGGAGTCCCTGCCTCTCCGTGGAACTACTGTCCCGTACTGAAAACATGATTACAGTACGGGACAGTTGTCCTGCAGAGAGGCAGGGATTCCTAGCATCGTACATAACTATGATGCTAGGAGCCCGGCTCCCTGCACTGAGTTCAGTCCGGGACTTGCGGCCGAAATACGTCCGTCAATTACGGACGTAATTAGTGTGTGTGCACATACCCTTAAAGAGGCTCTGTCACCAGATTTTGCAACCCCTATCTGCTATTGCAGCAGATAGGCGCTGCAATGTAGATTACAGTAACGTTTTTATTTTTAAAAAACAAGCATTTTTGGCCAAGTTATGACCATTTTTGTATTTATGCAAATGAGGCTTGCAAAAGTCCAAGTGGGCGTGTTTAAAGTAAAAGTCCAAGTGGGCGTGTATTATGTGCGTACATCGGGGCGTTTTTACTACTTTTAATAGCTGGGCGTTCTGACGAGAAGTATCATCCGCTTCTCTTCAGAACGCCCAGCTTCTGGCAGTGCAGACACAGCCGTGTTCTCAAGAGATCACGCTGTGTCGTCACTCACAGGTCCTGCATCGTGTCGGACGAGCGAGGACACATCGGCACCAGAGGCTACAGTTGATTCTGCAGCAGCATCGGCGTTTGCAGGTAAGTAGCTATATCGACTTACCTGCAAACGCTGATGCTGCTGCAGAATCAACTGTAGCCTCTGGTGCCGATGTGTCCTCGCTCGTCCGACACGATGCAGGACCTGTGAGTGACGTCACAGCGTGATCTCTCGAGAACACGGCTGTGTCTGCACTGCCAGAAGCTGGGCGTTCTGAAGAGAAGTGGCTGATACTTCTCGTCAGAACGCCCAGCTAGTAAAAGTAGTAAAAACGCCCCGATGTACGCACATAATACACGCCCACTTGGACTTTTGCAAGCCTCATTTGCATAAATACAAAAATTGTCATAACTTGGCCAAAAATGCTCGTTTTTTAAAAATAAAAACGTTACTGTAATCTACATTGCAGCGCCTATCTGCTGCAATAGCAGATAGCGGTTGCAAAATCTGGTGACAGAGCCTCTTTAAGTATAGCATATTAAGAAGATGTTCCATATCCTTTATGTTTCTGGTTTCTCATACAAATGCCATGCTAGATATGCCTAAACAATTCAAAGCCTCAATAAATCAGTCATCTAGCTTATACTGTAGGACTATAGCCATATAGCCATGTTACAATTGTTAATTCTTATTGACTGACTTAGTCATCGTTTTTTTCGTATATCGACTAGCCTGATTCCTCAGGCTTTTTATTTTTATTTTTTGCAAATCTTCCTTAAAGGCTATGTTGACCATTGTACTCATTTTGTTTGTTTTTTAAAAAATATATGTTTTAGGTGATTTTACACATTTCTCAAATTGACATGTATTAACAATGTTCTTTTGTTTTTCCAATGCAGCTTTTATGTATCCTCTATACTTAAATGTGATTACTATTAGGCTCAATGCACATGATGCTTATTACGTTTTTCCAAGCTGACTTGTTTGCGGAAAATACGCAGAATAATACAGTACCAGCATAGTCAATGAGATTCCAGGAAATCTCATGTACAGGCTGCAGTATTTTTTGGGACGGAAATTGGCCTTCGGTGTATTTTTTAGAATCCGCAGCATGTCAATTTATCTTGCGTTTCCACAATGTACATGCAAATTGTATCTGCCTAGTGCTGTGGAAAATCGCATCTAAACCCGCAGCATGAAAAAATGCTGAAAAATACATCAAAACATAAAAAACACACCAAAAAAACGCATTAAAAAAAACGCACGATCCGGTGCGTTTTTTACATCCAAATTTCCTACGTATTGCTGTGGTTTTGGTGTGTATTTTCCCCACCAAAATACTCAACATGTGCATGTAGCCTTAGGGTTATCCTGTGTGCTAGAGACACACAGGAGCTGCTCTTAGCCGAGCCATCAGTCCAGCACACCAGATGGCTCTGTTGAAAGCGCTTGATGCAGCTTCTATGTATAGAGGATACATAGAAGCTGCATCGGAAAAACAAAAGAACAGTTTAATAAATATCAAATTGAAAATTTGTAAAATCACCTAAAACATACATTAGATAATAAAAAAATTGTGTGCAATGATAGACATAGCCTTTAATTCACCCAATAAATATTTGCCAGAGATAAAGCTATGAATGTTACAATGACTAACAATCCTTCAAATTGTTAGACTTTTTTTGTTCAATTAAGTCTAGGGATATAAATATTCTGTCATTTTAGCTTATTTGTGCTTTTTGTCCCTTGTTCAAAGCTAGTAGGGGTAATGTAGGTAGCAAAATGGATAAGGATAGCAAATGTCCCCCTTGTATGTCCTTAATGTAAAAAACGGTTGTCATGGTTTTACCAAATATAGCAAATAATAAAAGTGGAGCTCCCTGTTCACAAATTTGTTATTAAAACATTTTTAGAAATCTTTATGACTAGTTATAGATTGAGTTTTGTGCAACATTGTCAGGGACCGCTGGCATATCCCGCCAACGGCCGCGACCACAGGAATGTGAGCTCTTGCCTGCGTCTCCCTCCTGTGCATAGGGTGCGCATGCTCACTCCCAGCCTTATAGGGCTCGCACATGCACCAAGAAAATCGCTATCCTATCCCAGCATACCAGGAACTATAAAAAGGCCCTATTCCTCCTTGCCTGAGCATTGTTGTGTCTGCCCATGTTTGTTATTGCAAATCGTCCCTTAGTTGTATCCTGTGTTCCCATACCCTGTATCCCATAACCCGTATCCAGTAATTGTATTTGTTTCAGCGCAAAGTCAAGTGTCATCTGTGCCAAGTGTCATCTGTTGCAAGTGGCTGCTACACCACGTTTTTGCAAGGTACTCTTGTCCTAGAGACTGTTATTGACTATTGTTTGGCCAGCTGCTACTCCGCTACGGCGGAATGGCCTAGTGGATCCACATACCTCAGAGTCGTGACAATATGTAGCTAGTCATAAGGTACTTCTGCTTCTTCTTATTTCTTCTAGTCATAGTTTTGAACACTGTTTTATCTGATCATGCATGAATATTTCCACTGCATAAAAGGTATTCTACATATCTCTAAGGGAAGAAGTAGTGCTCACCAGAGCATTCTCAGATCAATTTTAACTCCAACACTGATTTTAATTGATATGGGAGATAATATAAAATTATAGCAAATGCTATTTTGTATTTATGACTATTAACTTGCAGTTGTTAATAACTGAAACAATATTGTTTGTTTATTTCACAAAAACATTACTACCTCTTATTAGATTCTGATTTATTATTATCTAAAGAACCACTGTGTTAACAATGGAAAATCCTATTCTTACTTATGGTCATAATTACATGTAAATTGTGAATATAGTTTTAGTAAATTGCAGCAATTTCCAAATCTCCCTAGTATTGTATGTTTTATTTGTATTGCTTCAACACAGTTTCCACTAAAAAGTTGTATACAATAATATGGCTAGGACAACATATGTATGTTTGACTGTATGTCCCATCTATGGCACTTCCCAGCTACAATTTATAACATATTGCATTGCACCCATATAGAGATTCAACAATGCAATGGCATTTGGACTAGTATAGTAAAGAATGTAAGTTGCCATTCACACCTACAGTACTGTACATGTAATAGAATAGTAACCCCTTCTTAGTGTTCTATGCCTTTAATAATCCTAGGGGATGACTAAGGACTCGGCTGACCAGATCCATAACAGTTCAGAACAGTGACATAAAAGTACATCTAATAAAGAATAAAGAGAAAATGCTGTAAGTCTGTTTAAGTGTGATCATAATAGTGGTGTTTTTTTTTTTTCAATCATTCCGACCTACCACTGCTTCCATGAAAAGTTAAAAGACGTTAATAAAAACACTAGGGTGCAGGATAAGATGAAAAGAATTGTTACAGCTATTTAGCTTTAACTCCATACTATGAACTTAACTGAGAGATAACAAAGAAAAAATATGCAGTGTAAAAATTCAATAGACACTGAAAATGACCTAGCATTTCATTCTTCAAAACGACTCATTACCATAATGACCATGGTAACACAATGGGGGTGTATACATATCTTCAAATCTATGCTAAAGCTTTCCGACATACAACAAGACAATTAGAAATTGACTGTGCTATTGAGAATTTAATTTTCATTATATCCATGCTAATGTGTGATATTAACCTTGATAGGAAAATTGTTCAAGATATCCTCTTACATCAAAAGCATTAAAATATCAACATGTTAACAACATGTAAAGCTGCATAACAGAGATGCTGCAGCAGCTTAAATCGTTTATTATATTCTACTTTAATAATAAAACAGACATTTACGGTGGAGATTCTTTTCTGTCACTACAGAAGATCCTCATGCACACAGCTGTATTACAGATCTGTGTTGTAGAGATCCATAACACAGCGCCCATACTGCTCTCCTTGAGCAGCCATTTGGGGGGAGGAGAATAGCATTTATGGAAGCCAAGGTTCTGGATCACAATGAGCAACTGTCAACACTGCGGGTAATTAACAACATGGCATTTGCTCCCACTCACTGGGGCAGATCGGGCAGGGATGGAAGAATGGAGGTTCAGGATGACAAGGTAGCTAGAGGGGTAGAGGGAAGAATGGCAGGGAGATTAATCCTGACCTGGAGCACCCCAATAAGTTTGCCAAGTTGGTAAAAAAGGGGGACATCAGCTCAGGGGTAGCACTGCTGCAGCTAGAAACCTCCTCTAAAACCATGGGAATGACTGTAGGAAAGGCCAGACATGTCCGGGTACTGAGGGACTCAATTATTAGGAGAACAGATAGGGTAACATACCAAACAATGTGTTGTCCTACTGGTGCCTGGGTTCAGCTTATGGTGGATCGGGTTGACAGATTATTAGGAGAGGCTCGTGAAGACCCAGCAATCATGGTGAACATTGGCACCAATAACAAACTTGGTGGTAGGTTTAAAGTACTTAACCCCTTACTGTGATTGGGCATGACTGTACGTCCATGTTAAGCATAGCTTAACGCAAATGAGCGTACAGTCACGTCCTGTAGATGAAGCCTGTGCCTGCGCCATCTGTAAACTCAGTGGGTGTCGGCTGTAATGTACAGCTGACATCAGGGGCGTAACTAGGAAAGACTGGGCCCCATAGCAAACTTTTGACTGGGCCCCCCCCCCCTCTGCTGGGTATCACACAACCCCCCCCCCTTGTAGATAGTGCCTCCCTATAGATTCCACCACACAGCGCCCCCCCTATAGATAGCACCATACACAGCCCCCTGTAGATAACGCCATACAGCCCCCTCTGTAGATAACGCCATACAGACCCCCTCTGTAGATAACACCATACAGCCCCCTCTGTAGATTACGCCATACAGACCCCCCCCCCAAAAAAAAAACGGCCTATAGTTTGTCCTACAAAAGACATGCATCCCCTATCCACAGGATAGGGGATACATGTGTGATCGCTGGCAGCGATAAGGAGAACGGGGGACCGAAAGTCCCCCGAAGTTCTCCATGACAAACCTCGGACTTCCGGCGTCTGCGCAGTTCAATAAAAATGAAAGGAGCGCTGGTCACGCATGCGCACAAGCACGACCGGTACGCAAGTCATTTCCATGGAGCTGCAGACAGACTACGGAAGTCCGAGGTTTGTCATGGAGAACTTAGGGGGGACTTTCGGTCCCCCGTTCTCCTCATCGCTGGGCGTCCCAGCGATCCCACATGTATCCCCTATCCTGTGGTTAGGGGATGCATGTCTTTTGTAGGAACAACCCCTTCAATGGCGTCGCGCTGTAGCAGCCATAGCGGCTGCTAGCGGAGCCTGCGGCCATGGGAGGGGCCGTGCCGGCGGGTGGCACGGGCCCCCTCATGCTGCAGGCCCCGTTGAAGTCGCTACGGCTGCTATAGCGGTAGTTACGCCACTGCGCATAGGTTTGTACGGCGTAAAACTACAGCTCCCAGCATGGCCGAAACAATGATAAGGATATGCTGGGAGATGCGGTTTCACAAAAAAAAATCATATCATAATCATACCACCCATCACATACCACCCATCATCTCGCTGCAGATCATACAGTGACTACAATACTGATTAGAGGCAGAATAAACATTTACATTAAGTGACTCACCGGTGACGTCTCAGATTCTAGTTCTTTTCTTCTCCCTCCGGTTCAGACATCTATGATGGATTTCTCCCGGCCATGACCCATTTCTGCAGTTTTCCGTTTAGATGTCTTCAGCTTCTCACTTTTAAAACATTTCTGCACCTGTAAACAAAGTTAAAATTCTCAACACATCTAAATATAACTGTCACACACACACACACACACACACACACACACACACACACACACACACACCGTGCCCCCTGTAGATAGTGCCCCCTGTAGATAGTGCCCCCTGTAGATGGTGACCTACATAGAAGCCCCTGTAGATAGTGCCCACATATGGACTCCAGAGCTGCAAGGCAATAGTGCTAACCACTGAGCCACCGTGCTGCCCTACATATAGCTTCCCCTATAGTTAGTGCTCCACGTATAGCCCACCTCTGTAGATATTGTCCCACATATAGCCCACCCCTGTAGACTGTGCACTACATATAGCCACCCTGTTGCTAGTGCCCCACAGGTAACCCACCCCTGTATATAGTGTCCCACACATAGCCCACCCCTATAGAAAGTACCCTAAAAAATAGCTCCCCTATAGATAGTGCTCTACATATAGCCCACCCCTGTATAGTGTCTCACATATACTGCCCCACATATAGACCCCCCTGTAGACAGTGGCCCACATCCCCACATACAGACCTCCCCTGTAGCTAGTGCCCCACATATAGACCCCCCCTGTATATAGTGGCCCACATATAGACCCCCCTGTATATAGTGGCCCACACCCCCACATATAGACCCCCCTGTAGCTACTGCCCCACATATAGACCCCCCTGTAGCTACTGCCCCACATATAGACCCCCTATATATAATAGCCCACATAAAGACGACCTCCCCCCCCCTGTAGATAGACCCCCCCACTATAGATAATGCCATTCACATTTTTATGAGGAAAAAAATATATAAAGTTGACATACTCACATTCTCCCGTTCCCACGCTGTCCACTGGCGATGCAGACATGCTCTCTTCTGAGCATGTCTGCAGGAGCTGAATGAGCGTCCTTCAATGACGCTGATTGACGGGGCAGAATGACTTGCCCCGCCAATCAGCACCTTCCAAGCATGGAAGCGGCGCGATGATGTCATTGCGCCGCTAGCCAATCAGTGTCATTGTAAGGCACTGGATGGTCAGGCACGGAACATGCCCGGCCATTCAGTGCTAATACATGTATTTGGCTGCCGCAAGCACCGGGGCCTCCTCCGGTGCTAGCGACACCTACAGGCATGAGAGTGCCTGTGTAAGGCTCGGTGGCGCGGGCCCCACAGTAGCGGTGCTACCCCTGTAGCAGCCATAACAGCTGCTAGCGGCGCCATCGGGCATTTGGGAGGGCGTGTCGGCTGGCGGCACGGGCCCCCTCAAGCCCCGGGCCCCGTAGCAGCCGCTACTGCTGCTACCGCGGTAGTTACGCCACTGGCTGACATTCAATTGCAATGGCGGTGATTGGAGATATCGTCAATTGTCACCTTTTAACACCTTAGATGCCGTGTCCGACAGCGATCGCGGCATTTTAGTGGTTGACAGAGGGAGGGGGCTCCCTATGTACCCCATCGGCTCCCCTGCAAGCGATCGTGGGATGCCGATGGTTGCGGAAACCACGTCCGAATCAGAACCAAAAAACATCAGAAATCGTTTTTTTCCCGGGCTGTTTTTATCATGTCGCGGTTCCGCCTCTGACCTCCCATTCAAATCAATGGGAGGCAGAAATAACCCATGGTGCTTGTTTCCAATCGTTTTTTGCAGCGTTTTTTTGCCCGTGGTCGTTGCATTAGCTTCAGTGGCTGCAAGTGAAAAACGCAGTGAAAGATGCGGGAAAAAAAAGCCCAGGCAGGTCAAAATCTGCCTTAAATCTGAGGCAGATTTTTTCTACCTCCAAAAAACTCTGTGTGAATAGGGCCTTAGAGCTGGAGTTTTGATATTGTATATGGGATCTTTCATCATGGTGTAGTTGGACTGAAACACAAGAATTGCATACAGTGTATTGTCATATTAAAAACGTTTAAGCAAAACATTAGAAAGTTCAAGCTGAACTTTAGAAAATACAAACACAAAACAATAGAACATGTTCAAGGTAAAACTATCAAGGAAGTCCACATTTTACTAGTTTGTATGAGATCTATTATAGAAGTATGAAAATGCATAACACAAATCATAGAAACTTTACAGATTTAAAGCGGCAATAAGTATTGGTGAGCCGGAACTGTGTAATGAACAAAATAACCCAAAGATTTAATGCCAGAAGAAAGATGCTCACAAGGAGACAGCTAGAGATGGTGAAAATGTAGGGAAATCAATAAAAACAGCATTAAACTGTATGCAAAACGTGATGTATTTTGCACATTTTGTGGTCACTATACAGTCATCTGCATTCCAGTGAGCGCATATTTCTGATAGAAAATATGGAATGAAGTCAATTTAATGCAACCTTTAAAAAGTAGTGGCAAGAGACTATAATTTGGCACTTAAAGTAGATGAAGCAGTCAGTATTTTAATTTCCATCTTTAGAAAATGTATACTGTTTTATACTTTCCCTGACGTGATACTCATTTCTAAAGCAATATTCTTAACATTTTTTCAAAATTGGACCATTAAAAAAGTCCTTTTCTGATTTAATTTGCATTGAAAGGTAAGATGTTAATTATTGCCTTGAATGCTATTATAAATGCAAGAGTTGTGTGCCTGGTTTGGAAAATAAATTTTCCCCATCATGGCATTGATACCCTTTTTGGGCATTTTACGCCGCCCATGGCACTTTTAAGGAAAGGGTTGTGGCTTATGAAAGGGGTGGGGCTATCACAGCCTGACTACTAATAATTTATGCCAGTTTTTTTCCATAAACAATTTCACTCTGTGGGGTTTTGCAAGGTAGAGGCCCATTTCCGGACCCGGTCCCTTGCCCCCCCCCCCACCCGATAAGACTAACTTCCCCATCAGACTACCCATCCAGCAGACAATAAAAACAAAAGAATGTATACTTACCTACCCTCTCCTCTTTGCTTATCCCCTTTGGGTCCCCCCTGGCTTCCTCAGCAGACCGCAGGTCATACATGGTACTGACAACAGGCAGCATCAGCACGTTGTGTGATGCTGTACTCTGGATGTTGAGTGCTGCAGCGCACAGAAGGCCCTGATGCTGCTCAGCGTCAGCACCTTGTATAAGCCTGAGGGGACCCAGTCGGGAGAAGCATAGAGGATCGGTGAGGTGAACATACATGTTTTTATTTTATGTCCGATAGCGAAGAAATGAATGGTAAAGGGCCGCGGCGAACAGGCAGCGGAAAGATGCAATAGATTTATTATTACAGGATTCTTAATAAATCTGTTGCATCTTACTCCAGTGGAGCAGAAAGCCAAGACTGCCGTATGAAATGGCAGTCTTAGGGCTGGTTTACATCATGTTATTTTCCTACTGTCAGAGGTTTATGTCGGGAGTAGTCCCGACGTTTACCTCCGATGGAAGGTAGCGATGTATACCATTGTATACAGGGGTGGGATTCAAATATTTAACAACAGGTTCTCTGTTTTGCCGACAAAGACATACGCGCCTGCGGAGGGGGGGTTGCGGTGTATTGCGCCATGGAAAATGATTCTAATAATCAAATAAAACAATTACAAAGCGTACATACCTACCTACCCACACTCATTGTATTACGTACAGACTTATATGCGCACAATCAATATACTAAGCGTGCTCAGCCCATTTAGTTAGACTGTGCATTGTGAAAAGGGTGGAGGTCAGTGCTGCGTGCACAGTAAGCTGTGACAAATCTTCCAGATAATTCACAGATACGGTGCCAGAACCTAGATTAGTACATATATACAGTGCCAGAACTAAGCTCAGTACTAAGTACTAAGTGTTTGGACGTCCACTTGGCAAATTAAGTTTAATGTAGATAAATGTACAGTTATGCACCTGGGTACGAACAACCTGCATGCATCATATGTCCTAGGGGGAGCTACACTGGGGGAGTCACTTGATGAGAAGGATCTGGGTGTAATTGTAAATCATAAACTAAATAACAGCATGCAGTGTCAATCAGCTGCTTCAAAGGCCAGCAAAATATTGTCGTGTATCAAAAGAGGCATGGACTCGCGGGACAGGGATGTAATATTACCACTTTACAAAGCATTAGTGAGGCCTCATCTAGAATATGCCGTTCAGTTCTGGGCTCCAGTTCATAGAAAGGATGCCCTGGAGTTAAAAATAATACAAAGAAGAGCAACGAAGCTAATAAGGGGCATGGAGAATCTAAGTTATGAGGAAAGATTAAAAGAACTAAACCTATTTAGCCTTGAGAAAAGACGACTAAGGGGGGACATGATTAACTTATATAAATATATGAATGGCACATACAAAAAATATGGTGAAATCCTGTTCCATGTAAAACCCCCTCAAAAAACAAGGGGGCACTCCCTCCGTCTGGAAAAAGAAAGGTTCAACCTGCAGAGGCGACAAGCCTTCTTTACTGTGAGAACGGTGAATTTATGGAATAGCCTACCGCAGGAGCTGGTCACAGCAGGGACAGTAGATGGCTTTAAAAAAGGCTTAGATAATTTCCTAGAACAAAAAAATATTAGCTCCTATGTGTAGAAATTTTTTACTTCCCCTTTCCCATCCCACTTCCCCTTTCCCATCCCTTGGTTGAACTTGATGGACATGTGTCTTTTTTCAACCGTACAAACTATGTAACTATGTAATACATAAATACAGCCGCAAGAACCAAGCTCAGTACACATATACAGTACCAGAACAAAGTTCAGTACATATATACAGCACCAGAACCAAGCTCAGTACATATGTACAGCACCTGCAAAGGATCTGCCAGAGACAGCTTCTGCGTCGACGCCCGTGGTTAATCAGTCTGCATCTGTGCCTAGGTCTGATAGAGTGACTCCATCTGCCACCACTCAGGCTGGGAGGATGAGGAGTGGGAGAACCTATCACAGCCTGGCCAGACGGTTCTAGCTCCCGCCCTCGGTCTATTTATACCTTCAGTTGTTGCTTGTCCTTTGCCTGTGATTTTCTTGTTTTTCCTGGCTCTGCTGCTCCTGCTATTATTATTGACCTTGCTTCATTTTGACCCTGGCTTTACTGACTACGCTCCTGCTCTGCATTTGGTACCTCGTACACTCCTGGTTTGACTCGGCTCGTTCACTACTCCTGTTGCTTACGGTGTTGCCATGGGCAACTGCCCCATTTCCCTTAGCTTCTGTGTACCCTTGTCTGTTTGTCTGTCGTGCACATATTGAGCGTAGGTGCCGTCACCCAGTTGTACGCCGTCGCCTAGGATGGGCCGTGCAAGTAGGCAGGGACTGAGTGGCGGGTAGATTAGGGCTCACCTGTCTGTCTCCCTACCCCGTCATTACAGCACCACAACAAAGATTAGTACATAAATACATCACCAAAACCTACTGTAAAGTACCCTGTAGATAGGGCCCTCTGTAGAGTTCCCTGTATATAGGGCCCCTATAGAGTCTCCTGTAGATAGGGCCCCCTATAGCATCCCCTGTAGATAGTGCCCCCTGTAGCGTCCCCTGTAGATAGGACCACTGTAGCATCCCCTGTAGATAGGGACCCCTATAGAGTCCCCTGTAGATAGGGCCCCTGTAGCATCTGCTGTACTTAGTGCTCCCTGTAGCGTCCACTTGTAGATAGGGCCCCTGTAGATAGGGCCCCCAATACAGTCCCCTGTAGATAGTGCCCCCTGTAGTGTCCCCTGTAGAAAGTGCCTCCTGTAGTGTCCTTTGTAGATAGGGCCCCTATATAGTCCCCTGTATATAGGGCACACTGTATAGTCCCCTGAAGCTAGGGCCCCTATATAGTCCCCTGTAGCTAGGGCCCACTTATATAGTCCCCTGTAGCAAGGGCCCCCTATAGGGGATAATGAAAAAAAACTTACATTTTGCTATTCTCTTTTGTGTTTTAAATTTACACTGTTTACCATGTGGTATACATAACATTAACTTTATTTGGCTTTTCATTGCAATTCCGATGACAATAAAAACACTTTTTCTTTAACCCCTTCACGCTTTGGCCACTTTTGACCTTCCTAACAGAGCCTCATTTTTCAAATCTGACATGTTTCACTTTATGTGGTAATAACTTCTGAATGCTTTCACCTATCCAAGCGATTATGAGACTGTTTTCTCGTGACACATTGAACTTTATGTTACTGGCCAAATTTGCTCGATACATTCAGTATTTAATTGTGAAAAACACCAAAATGTAGTGAAAAATTACAAAAGTTTGCATTTTTCTAAATTTAAATGTATCTGCTTGTAAGACAGGCAGTTATACCATGCAAAATTGTTGCTAATTAACATCCCCCATATGTCTACTTTAGATCGGCATCATTTTTTGAATATCGTTTTATTTTTCAAGGACGTTACAAGGCTTAGAACTTTAGCAGCAATTTCTCACATTTTCAAGAAAATTTCAAAAGGCTATTTTTACGGGGGGCAGTTCAGTTGTGAAGTGGCATTGAGGGCTTTATATATTAGAAACCCCGAATAAGTCACCCATTTTAAAAACTTCACCCCTCAAAGTATTCAAAACAGCATTCAGAAAGTTTCTTAACCCTTTAGACGTTTCACAGGAATTAAAGCAAATTAGAGGTGAAATTTACAAATTTCCTTTTTTTTTTTGTTGCAGAAATTCATATTTAAAGGGAACCTGTCACCAGCATTTTAGCTATAAAGCCAGCAATACCTGGTGAAAATGGGTGAAAAATCATTGTCATCTAAGCTATAAATATGTTCTAAGTAAGCTCTGTAGCTTTAGTATACCGTTTTTCAGTGGTCCCACGCCGTATGCAAATGAGCAGAAAATAGTCAAATCTTCATCTGAAAAGAGTCAGATTTTCATTCCTCCAGCATCTCAGAGTGGACTCCACCTCCTTCTTTTTGATTGACAGCTCCTTAGCCAGTCAGGGGCGGACAGGTGGTGGCAGTGGGCGTGGTTAAGAAACTGCATCCCAGAGGGAAAAATAATTACCATAAAAGGCGGGAAAAGTTTAAACGACTATATTTACTGACAGAGGAGGACTTCAGGAAAGAAGAGAACAGGAATGAACTCTGGACAGCTGCGGCCATTGAGGGGTCAGGTGAGTTTAACAGGTAAGATGTTGATGACAGGATCCCTTTAACCCATTTTTTTTGTAACACAGAAGGTTTTACCAGAGAAATGCAAATCAATATTTATTGCCCAGAGCCTGCAGTTTTTATAAATATCCCACATGTGGCCCTAGTGTGCTAATGGACTGAAGCACCGGCCACAGAAGCAAAGGAGCACCTAGTGGATCTTGGGGCCTCCTTTTTATTAGAAAATATTTTAGGCACCATGTCAGGTTTGAAGTGCTCTTGCGGTGACAAAACAGTGGAAATCCACCAAAAGTGACCCCATTTGGGAAACTACACCCCTCAAGGAAATTATCTAGGGGTATAGTGAGCATTTTCTCCGCACATGTTTATTGCAGAAATTATTTTTTTCTCATTTCCACAGGGACTAAATTTCTCACGATTAAAACAACACCCCACATGTAGTCCTAAATGGCTGTTTGGACACATGGCAGGGCAGGGAAGGGAAAGATCGCCATTTGGCTGGGGGAGCTCAAATTTAGCAGGAAGCCCCCGAAGGGACAAAACAGTGGAAACCTCCCACAAGTGACCCCATTTTGGAAACTACACCCCTTGAAGAATTCATCTACAGGTGTAAGGAGCATTTTGACCCCAGAGGGGATTTATAGATTTTATTAGAATTGGGACGTGAAAATGAAAAAAAAAACCTTTTTCTTCAATAAGACGTAGCTTTAGCTCAAAATTTGTAATTTTCTCAATAAATAAAAGAAAAAAAGAACACAACGTTTGTAAAGCAATTTCTCCTTAGTATGGCAATACCCGATATGTGGTCATAAACTGCTGTTTGGGCACATAGTAGGGTTTAGAAGGGAAGGAGTGCCATTTGGCTTTTGGAGTGCAGATTTTATTGGATTGGTTTCTGGCCACTATGTCTCATTTGCAAAGCCCCTGTGGGACCAAAACAGTGGAAACCCCCCACAAGTGACCCCATTTTGGAAACTACACCCCTCAAGGTATTCACCTAGGGGTGTAGCGAACATTTTTAAACCGCAGGTGTTTTGTGAGTATGCAGTCGATGTTGCAGAGTGAAAATTTTATTTTATCCATAGATATGCCAATATGTGGTGCCCAGCTTGTGCCACCATAACAAGACAGCTCTCTAATTATTATGCTGTGTTTCCCAGTTTTAGAAACACCGTACATGTGACCCTAATCTTTTGCCTGGACTATCGACCGGGCTCAGGAGTGAGAGGGTACCATGCAAAATTGAGGCCTGATTTGGCAACTTACACTGTATTGGTTCACAATTGCAGGGGCTCTGATGTGGAATAATAAAAGAAACCACTGAGAAGTGAGCACATTTTGGAAACTGCACCCCTCAAGGCATTAATTAAGGGTTGTAGTGAGCATTTTCACCCCACAGGTCTTTTCCATAAATGATTGCACTGCGGATGGTGCAAAGTAAAAATTAACATTTTCCCTAGATATGACATTTCAGTGGGAAATATGTCGTGCCCAGCTTATGACACTGGAGACACACACCCCAAAAATTGTTAAAAGGTTTCTCCCAGGTATGGCGATGCCATATATGTGGAAGTAAACTGCTGTTTGGGCACGCTGTAGGGCTCAGAAGGAAAAGAGCGCCATTTAGCTTTTGGAGCATGGATTTTGATTGGTAGTAGTTTTGTTTGGAGTTTTACTGGTATTTCAATTCATAATGTGGGGCAGAGTATATTAGGGGCATAGTCAGGTTGTATCATAATGGGGTAAACAATAAAATAATCCATAAATATTTGTTACCCTCTGAAGGAATTCTTTATCCACAGACCAGTGTCGAACTGATAAATGGTGTCCTTACTTATCTCCCATTTGGTCCACACTCCGCACCTTTGCAGTTTTAGGAATTTTGCTGGGAAGTGTTGTCCTGGTATAATATGGGCACCGTCGCTTCCAGCAGATATATTTGAGTCCTCCCCTTCCTGGTACCCTAATTTCAGGGCCTTGATAAATCACCACTTGAAACAGAAGAAAAGTTCCCCTCGGGCCGGCACAAGTGCACATTTTTCTTTCCTGACATATTAGAGCCTTAACAAATTTTATTTTTTCATAGATGTAGTGGTATGAGGGCTGTTTTTTTGCGGGATGAGCTGTAGTTATTATTGGTACCATTTTGGGGTACGTGCAACTTTTTGATCACTTGTTATCCTTCTTTTTGTGAGGCAAGGTAATCAAAAAACAGCAATTTTGCCATAGTTTTTTTAGTTTTTTTTTATACAGAGTTCACCGCGCGTCATAAATTACATGTTACTTTCATTCTGCGGGACAGTACGATTCCGGCAATACCTAGTTTATAGAACTTTTTTGTGTTTTACAACTTTTTACAAAAGAATGTATTTTTTCTGTTGCCGTGTATTGAGAGCCATAACTTTTTAATTTTTTCGTCTACAGAGCTGTATGAGGGCTTGTTTTTTGCGAGATGAGCTATAGTTTTTATAGGTACCATTTTTGGATACATGCGACTTTTTGATCACTTTTTATTTCAATTTTTGGAAGACACAGTGACCAAAAAAAAGCAATTCTGGCATTATTTTTGGGTTGTTTTTTGAGGTGTTCACTGCGAGGGATAAATAACATAATATTTTTATAGTTCAGGTCGTTACAGATGCGGTGATACCGAATATGTATGCTTTTATTATTTTTTTCAATAATAAATGACTTGATAAGGGAAAAAGGGCGATCGTGTTTTATGTTATTACTTGAAACTTTTATTTTATTTTTTACAACTTTTATTTTTACTTTTTTTTTACACTTTTCTTTAGACCCACTAGGGGACTTGAAGGTCCAACTGTTTGATTAATGTTCTAATACATTGCACTACCTATGTAGTGCAATGTATTAGAACTGTCAGTTATTCACTGACAGCAAGCCGATTAGGCTACAGCTCCGGTCAGGGTATAATCGGCTTCCGTAATGGCAGACAGGAGGCAATTGTTAGGCCTCCTGTTGCCATAGTAGCAGTGGCAGGCATCACATGGCAGGCTGCCAATTTGCTACAAACCACTTTGCATTGGATCGCTGCATCGAAGGGGTTAATGGCAGGAATCGGAGCTAGCTCTGGTTCCTTCCGATACATCACGGTGTCCGCTGTAACATACAGCGGACACCCACTGCTGATGACGCCGGCTCAGCTTCTGAGCCGGAAGCTGAGCGAGCATCATCTTGCCGATGGTACCGGAAGCCTTTTAGGCCCAGCCGCCGAGCGGGGCATAGGAGGCTTCCGTTGCTGGCAGACCGGGTGGTAAGTATTAGGCCTCCGATCGACTTTGCAGCCACTGGCAACCCAGCGATCACGTTGCTGGGGGTTCCGGTGGCTAAAAACTCCTCGCATGCTGCGATCTCTATTGAACGCAGCATCTGAGGGGTTAATCGGCTGGACCGTATGGTAGCTCAGGGTGCCAGCTGTAACATACAGCTGGCACCCGGCGGTGATGCTGCGGGCTCAGCTCCTGAGCCCGCACTATCACCGCAACATAATGGTACTGCGCTTTGCGGGAGGCCCTGCCCGACAGCGCCGTATATATTAAAAGTTAAAAGTATTTGTTTTTGTGTCACCATAGCCTAAGAGCCATAACTGTTTTCTTTTTCTGCCGACTTATCTTTATGAGATAACTATGGGATAACTTGTCGCTTTTATTGTTACCGTTTTGTGGTACATACGACTTAGGGCATGACCACACGTGGCGGATTTCCTCCGCAACTGTCCGCATCAATGCCGCACAGAATCTGCGTTGCAGATTCTGCTGCGGATCTGCACAAAATGTGCAGTACATTGATGCGGACTAGCTGCTGCGGACTGCGATAAAAGTACTTCCCTTCTCCCTATCAGTGCAGGATAGAGAGAAGGGACAGCACTTTCCCTAGTGAAAGTAAACGAATTTCATACTTACCGGCCGTTGTCTTGGTGACGCGTCCCTCTTTCGGCATCCAGCCCGACCTCCCTGGATGACGCGCCAGTCCATGTGACCGCTGCAGCCTGTGCTTGGCCTGTGATTGGCTGCAGCCGTCACTTAGACTGAAACGTCATCCTGGGAGGCCGGACTGGAGACAGACGCAGGGAGTTCTCGGTAAGTATGAACTTATATTTTTTTTTAACAGATACATGTATATTGAGATCGGTAGTCACTGTCCCGGGTGCAGAAACAGTTACTGCCGATCGCTTAACTCTTTCAGCACCCTGGACAGTGACTATTTACAGACGTCTCCTAGCAACGCTCCCGTCATTACGGGAGCCCCATTGACTTCCTCAGTCTGGCTGTAGACCTAGAAATACATAGGTCCAGCCAGAATGAAGAAATGTCATGGTAGTAAAACCAATACGCTCCGCAGCACACATAAGATCTGCGGACTTCATTGCGGAATTTTGACTCTCCATTGAAGTCAATGGAGAAATTCCGCCATGAGTCCGCCACTGCTCCGCAACAGACAGAGCATGCTGCGGACACCAAATTCCGCTCCGCAGCCTATGCTCCGCAGCGGAATTTTACGCCTCGTCTAAACGAACACTGCTAAATTAAAGTGTAAGTCAATGGACAAACGGCTCCGCTGCGGATTAACGCTGCGGAGTGTCCGCAGCGGAATTTAAGTGAAATTCCGCCACGTGTGAACCCAGCCTTATGGATTGTTTTTTATTGCATTTTTCGATGGCAGAATGAACAGAAAATAGGAACTCAGGCATTGTTTTTATTTTATATTTTACAGCATTAACCGTGCAGATTAAACAATGTAATAGTTTTTTATTTCTGGTTGTTACGGACGCGGTTATACTAATTATGTGTAGCAATTTTTATTTTTAGTTTTTTATAATAAACCATTTTATTTCTTCATGTATTTATTAACTTTGTTAACCCTTTCAGGATCAACGGTCATCGATGCCTCAATGACCAGGCCTAAATTTAAAGTATTGGCACACATTCTTTTAAACAGTCGTAACTTTTGAGCTACTTTGGATAACTTAACCATTTTTTTTTAGCTAACTGACCTTTTATTTCTGCCTGCCTATTCTAACACTAAGGGAATACAAAGTATACACGTTCTATATACTTTGTAAATGTAAAAAAATAAATTAAAAAAAAATATATATATATACATACAATTTATCTGCAATGTTCGTTGTGTAACGTTGTGTAGCTTCACTTTACTTCTGCCGTTCTCTCAATCAGTCTCCTTCTCTCTGAAACACCTGTGACAGAGTGAAGGAGGCTGGGAGGAGAGGACAAGCATGACAAGTTTGTTTTACAAACAAACTTTTCAGAGGTTACCATGATTCATTAATCAATTGGTTCCGCTATCAGTGATCAGGTTGCTTTGGAGCCCTGGACACTGAAAGTGCCAGTGTTAGAGCGCTCTCCTCAGCGATATGCAGGCACAAACATGAGACTGTAGATTTATGCCCTGGCTGCACGGGGCATAAATCTACTACCTGAATCTACATATTAGAGGCATGAACGGGTTAAAAAAATTACTTTTGTTTTTTTAGTACCATAGGATTGAGCTCTTTTATAATACATTTCATTATCTCTGTATTGCACTGTATTATGTTGTCAGACCTGGAAGTCTTTATTAGGCCCTTGGCTGCCATGGAAACCATCAGCACCCTGCAATCGGATCACATCACAGAGGTGTAGATGGGGTGATAGAGATAGCCCCCTCCCTCTGAAACCACTTAGATGTTACCATGGCTATTGCGTTGAAGTTGGCACAAGACACTCGTGCTGGGCTTATGTCACAGCGCCGTGAAAAGGCGGTGCTGTCACATAATTCCCCTTGAAGATTGCCGTGAAAAGATGTATGGATGGTTGTTAAGGGGTTAAGATTCAGCTTGCAACACTCAGGAGCATTGCCAACCTGGTGAGAAGTTTAGAGCTCATGTGAGGAGGAAGTGGTGGAGGTGGGCAAGCTAAGGACCTAGAGTTCAGTAGTTAGGTAACAGCTACTGTACAATTAAAAGAAGGTACTAGGTAACAGTTAAAAAAATGCCTGGGAGGCTAGACCTCCGAGATAGTGTATTAAGAAATACTATCAATGGGTGCCTTTATGCTGGGGGAAAAAACGGTTAGACTGTTGGAGAAGCTTTTAAACTAGGATCTAGGGGAGGGAGGGTGGAGATAGAAAAAGTGGGGTTGGTTAGAATAGATAGAGGGTGGGATACAGAAGGGTTAATGGGAATTTTGGGGCTGGGTTTAAGAAGCAAAGTAGGGAGGTGGTTAGGAATATATGTGAACCTAATTAAAATAAACGTGTTTGTTAATATCAAATGCATGCTGGCTAATGCAAGAACTCTTGCAAATAAAATGTTAAACAGACACAAATTATGATGTAGAGAACATAAGAGAAATCTGGCTTGAAGAGAGCTATGACTGGATAAACAAATGTGAAGGTATACATGGAATTTGCTGAAGGCTGTTACAGCGTGGAGTCTGTATAGGTAAATATGAATGGAGTGGGCAATAACGGTAAACTACTAATTAGAGATTGGTATAAGCCACCGAACACAGTGAACAGACTGAGGATGAAATGATGCAACAAGTAGAACAGGTAGAAAATAATAATATGGTCCTATCTATGCAAATTTTAACTATCCTGACAATAATTGGGACACAGAATCCACTGGTTGTGTTAACCCCTTAGTGACCACTAATACGCCTTTTTACGTCGGTCACTAATGGGCTTTAGGCTAGGCTGACGCCTTTTCACGTCAGCCTAGTCTAAGTCCTGCACGGGTCTCCCGTGCAGGCAGGAGCCGGGGCTCTGCTGTCTGATGACAGCTGAGCTCCTGCTCCAACGCCCGCGATCGAAGTTTACTTCGATCACGGCCGTTTAACCCGTTAAATGCCGCCGTCAATAGCGACCGCGGCATTTAACTTTGTTTACAGAGGGAGTGCGGTCCCTCTGTCACCCATCGGCGGCCCGCGAATGAAATCGCGGGTCTCCGATGGGGTGTCATGGCAGCCGGGGGCTTGATAAAAGCCCCCAGGTCTGCCCTGGACATATTCCTGTTAGGACGCGCCGGAGGCACGTCCTAACAGATTGCCTGTCAGATTTACACTGACAGGCAATAATGCTCTGGTATACGAAGTATACCAGAGCATTATAGCAGCGATCGGAATATCGCACAGTAAAGTCCCCTAGTGGGACTAATAAAATAAGTCATCAAAGTGAAATAAATATTATTAATAAAAAGTACAGTAAAAAAATAAATAAAACCATTTTTTTTCATAAAAAGTGGTTTTATTTAGTAAAAGTGTCAAAAAAAAAAAAGTACACATATGTGGTATCGCCGCGACCGTAATGACTCCATTAATAAAGTTAATATGTAATTTAAACCGCAAAGTGAACACCGTAAAAAAAAAACGCAAAAAACCATGGCGAAATTGCAATTTTTTTCCATTGGCCCCCAAAAAAGTCATAATAAAAATGAATCAATAAGTCCCATGCACCCCAAAACAGTACCATTCAAAACTACGTCTTGTCCCGCAGAAAACAAGCCCAAAAAATCACTACATTGATGGAAAAATAAAAAAATTACGGCTCTTGGAAAGCGACGATGCAAAAGCAAATAATTTTAGTTCAAAAGTGTTTTTATTGTGCAAAAGTCGTAAAACATAAAAAAACCTCTACATATGTGGTATCACCGTAATCGTACCGACCCATAGAATAAAGGTAACATGTTATTTACGCCGCACAGTGAACGGCGTCAATTTAAAAACGCATAGAACAATGGCGGAATTTGAGGTTTTTTTTATAATCCCCCCCCAAAAAAGTTAATAAAAGTTAATATAAAAATTATATGTACCCAAAAATGGTGCTATTAAAAAGCACAACTAATCCCGCAAAAAACAAGTCCTCATACAGCTATGTAGACGAAAAAATAAAAACGTTATAGCTCTTTGAATGCGACTATAGAAAAACGAATAAAATAGCTTGGTCATTAGGGCCTAAAATGGGCTGGTCACTAAGGGGTTAAAAGCTAAGCTTTTAACCACAATTCAGGACAATTATCTCTCAGTTAGTTGATAAACTAATCACAGGAGGTGCTTTGAATCCGGTTTGGTCTAATAGATCAAATACAATATCAGATATGGAGGTCCTGGAGAACTTGGGCAGCAGTGACCACAATAAAGTACATTTCTGAATAAAATTCAATTAAACAGTGAAAGGGGAGCTACAGAAACATGGAACTTTAGGAAATCAAAATTCAATCAACTAAGGGAACAGCTTAGTCTAGTAGATTGGAATCATGTTATGGTGAATAGGGATACTGAAGCTAAATGGGGAGTTTTCAAAGATACTGTATATTACATGTATCGTGTAGTAAGTTTATACCCTCCGGTAACAAAATGTCTAGGAATAGAAGAAAACCAAAAAGCATTTCAAACATTGAGGGCTCAGAAAAAGCATTCTAGACTTACAAAGATTTCAATAGGAAATGTAAAAATGTTAGCCACTTAAAACAAATTGTTAACAACATTAAAATACACCCCACATTTTTTTTGATAAATATAGAAATGCCAAATAGAAAAAAATCTGATAATATTGGTCCTCTAAAAAAACATTAGGAAATATAGTTGTAGAGGAAAATAGGTGGGCTGAGATATTAAACACATACTTTTATCTGTATATATTGAGGGGGTCAGTAATAAAGGTTCTACACCCAATATTACCTACTTGAGACAGAAGGAAAAACAGCTGCAACTTAGAAAATGTAATATTGATAAATCCACTGGCCCAGACGGCATTCAACCACAATAGAAAATTGAGCTCGGTAAATAACAGACTATTGTATCTCATCTTCTTAGGCCTCATGCACACGACCGTATTTTTTCCCACCCGTAAATACTGGCGTAAATACGGGTTCGGTGTCACACGTATTCCACCCGTTTTGCACCAGTATTTACGAACCCGTGCTCGTAAATATGGGTCCGGTGTCACACGTATTCCACCCGTATTTACGAGCACGTTTTTGGCGACAAAATAGCACTGCACTAATCGGCAGCCCCTTCTCTCTATCAGTGCAGGATAGAGAGAAGGGACAGCCTTTTCTGTAATAAAAGTTAAAGAAATTCATACTTACCCGGCCGTTGTCTTGGTGACGCGTCCCTCTCTTCACATCCAGCCCGACATCCCTGGATGACGCGGCAGTCCATGTGACCGCTGCAGCCTGTGATTGACCTGTGATTGGCTGCAGCAATCACATGGCCTGAAACGTCATCCAGGACGTCGGGCCGGATGTCGAGAGGGACGCGTCACCAAGGCAACGGGCGGGAGACCGGACTGGAGGAAGCAGGAAGTTGCCGGTAAGTATGAACGTCTTTTATTTTTATTTTTTACAGGTTTATACTGATCGGTAGTCACTGTCCAGGGTGCTGAAAGAGTTACTGCCGATCAGTTAACTCTTTCAGCTCCCTGGACAGTGACTATTTACTGACGTCGCTTAGCAACGCTGCCGTAATGACGGGTGCACACATGTAGCCACCCGTTATTACGAGAGCTCCATAGACTTCTATGGACTGTCCGTGCCGTTATTACGGCCAGAAATAGGACATGTTCTATCTTTTTTAACGGAACGGGCACCTTCCCGTGAGAAAACGGGAAGGCACCCGTCGCCAATAGAAGTCTATGAGCCCGTTATTACGGGTCGTGATTACGACCCGTAATAACGGGAGTTTTTACGGTCGTGTGCATGAGGCCTTAGACTGTCTTGTAACAAGATCAGTGACACAGGATTGGAGTGGCTGATGTTGTAACAATATTTAAGAAGAGTAAGAAGATTGAATTGAGTAACTACCGTCCAATAAGTTTTACATTTGTGCCATGTAAAATATTTGAGGTTATTCTAAGAAATGAACTGCAAAAAATTATATAGTAGTGAATATAGTATACATGTATAAATATATGTGTGGTCAATACAAAGAACTGGTGCTTGATTTGTGCTTTTCAAGGACTCTACAAAGGACGTGGGGACATTCATTGCATGTGGAAAAAAGACATTCCAGACACCAATATAGGAAAGGGTTCTTTACAGTTAGAGTAGACAAACTATGTAATGCCGTACCCCAAGAGGTATTAATGGCAGATACTATTTCAGCATTTCAAATTTATAAATTGATGTATAATCGAGAAAGTTTGAACTTGATGGACCTCTGTCTTTTTTCAACCAGTGAAACTATGTAATTACTGTATGTCCAGCGCATGTGCAATTACGGGCCTGAAAACCTCTTACATGTGTCCATACACCAGACAGTAAGGTGTACTTTAGCTGTGCAGAAATAAGCACCCAGCAATAACTGAGGAAATATATATGTGCATTGCCACCATATCACATTTTCAGACATAAGCAGCGGCACATGGCAACAGCACATCTTGAAATACATAGCGGGTGCCAGAAAGAAAACAAAGATCAATTTGTGAGTTGCAGAAATTCACATTTTATGCCCTTTTAGTATGTTTAAAAAAAAAGTACGGCTGCCTGTAGTCTTTTTATGTCTGTTGTATAATAATTAGTCTATGCTATAAAACCTGACACACCTAATTATTTTATTTTATAAATTTGGATAGATATTCGTATTCAGAACTATTTGGAAAACAAAATCTGGGATTATGTTTTTGCAGTGGTTTTGGTATCTGTATTCAGATTTTGCCTTTTCCAGAAGTGGCTTTTTTTAATAGTTTAGGCTTTTTTTTCCAATACTTTTCTTAGATTTAATATTAATAACAGCGTTTTTTACATATAGTATTTGTAGCACTTCCAATATGCTTTGTAGGTTTATTGTGTTCTAGTCACATCGGTGATTGTGTTTTTGGGGCTGTCTCCTAAAAAGCAATATGTGGAGAGAATGTCCCAAGACTCACAGATTTTGAATATGTAAAATGATACTGTCTGATTTACTTTGTGAAAATAATTTAGGTTGCTCTCCCACCTAGGGTTTTTTAACAATTCCCCAATATTGCTCATACCGTGATAGTCTTAATTAAAACAGACCTCGATAATACTAAGCTCTGACAGATTATGATCAATTGTAAACTGTTTAGTACTCTGAAAGATTAAGTAGCGCAAGTGACTTCAGCTGTTTCTATGCCTGCAGAACTGACATGGAACCTCAAGGTGGTCAGAGATTATTTTTGTTGTTGTTGAAAGTTTGACTATATGGCCACAGCTATTTGGACAACTGACCATCACACCTATATGACTCAGTTATACATCTTCCAAAACAATAGGTGTTAATATGCAGTTGGGCCCCTTTTTGAAGTTATAACAACCTCCACTCTTTTGCCAAGGCTTTCCACAAAATTATGGAGTGTGTCTGTGAGAATTTTTGCCCATTCAGCCAAACGAGCATTTGCATTAAGGACCAGGTCTATTTCGGCCTTAAGGACCAAGCATTATTTTTATTTTTTTTCCTCCCCGCCTTCCAAGAGTCATATTTATTTATTTGCATGTCGATATAGCCAAATGAGGCCTTGTCTTTTGCAGGGGTGAGTTATATTTTTCAAATTGCACAATTTTTGGGTGTATATATTATACTTTTTATCTTTTCTATATTTTTTTAGGGAAGGAATTGAAAAAAAACCCAGCTATTCCAGCATTGTTTTTCACATTTCAAATTAATGCCGTTTACTATGCGGTGTAAATAACATGGTAACTTTTTCTATGGGTCAGTACGATTATGGCGATACCAAATATGTATAGGTTTTCTTTATGTTTTACTACTTTTGCACAATTAAAAGACTTTTAAACAAAAATTATTTGTTTTTGCATCGCTGCAGCCATTAGCGCATTCCGCAGTGCATGTACGTTATTCTGTGCCAACGGGTTAATAGGGTTGCAGTCAGGACTCTGTGCGGGCCAGTCAAGTTCTTCCACAGTAAACTCACCCAGCCATGCCTTTATGGACCTTGCTTTGTGCACTGGGGCACAGTCGTGCTGGAACAGTAAAGGGCCTTCCTCAAACTGTTCCCACATAGTTGGAAGCTACAATTGTCTAAAATGTCTTGGTATGCTGAAGCATTAAGATTATTCCTAGCTGGAAATACGGCCTAGCCCTGAAAAATAGCCCTAGACCATTATGCCTCCTCCACCAAATTTTACAGTAGGCACTATGCCTACTGGTAGGCAGCATTCTCCTGACTTTTGTGAATCCCAGATTTGTCCATTAGACTGTCAGATAGTGAAACATGATTCAGCACTCAAGGGAAAACATATCCACTGGTCTTAATGCACACTACTGGAAACACACATTTGTCCCCGACATCCACAGTTTTACCAGTTGCTTGTACACAGTGTCCACACGTTTGCACAATGAAATTTAAAGGCAAAGCGGGCTTTTTTTTTTTAAATCCAGAAATTGCGCCTCCCCCAAAGGTCTCCGCCTAATTTACCTACCCCCATCTTGCCTCTAGCATGAGAACAATAACAATAGGAACTATATGGGCTAAAATAAATGTTGCATGCAAGTTGCAATTAAATTATGTAAGAAATGTCATAAGAAATTTGCTATTGAAGCTGCCACACGCATATTTTGAGACAGCTGTTGTGCTACAAAAAGTTTGCCATAGTCTAACTTATTAAATGCCTTTAAAGGTCAGGGCTACACAGATTTGTTTCTAGCCTCACAGCATCAATTTCAACATTTTTTTTTTACAACAATATTTTGTAGCTGTTCATAAACTGATCCTTGATGAATATTGGAAAAAATAATCGATGTAACATAAATATATCTCAATATTATGACTATAAACTATAAAAGAGAAAACAATACACGGCGCCACATAGTGCAAATTACCCTGGAGATTTAGTAAGGATAGGAGAGAACATGAATTGCGCTCACCTTAGAGTGTTCATACTGGCAGGTATAACACTGGGAAAATACAGATAAAAAACAGGAATAGAGCTGCTGCCTAGTCCATAAAACACATCATAGGTTGTTGCCAAAATACAAGCAAAAAGAGGGAAAAAACAAGGACCAAAAAATGGCGCTGTTTAATAAGAGGAAGTTATAAATGAACGGTGTTCATGAATTTAATAATAATTTACAAGTAAGTCAGCTGCGCGTTTCAACACTGAACAGGCGTCTTCATTAGGCCAATAAAATTGTGACAATTGAACAAAAGTTTAAATACACAGCGAAATACAATGAAGAGGGGAAAAGGTTTTTTATAAAGTTTTTTTTTTTGTTTGTTTTTTTTACTTTTCCCCTCTTGATTGTGTTTCGCTGTGTATTTAAACTGTTGCTCAACTGTCACAATTTTATTGGACTGATGAAGACGCTTGTTCGGCGTTGAAACGCGTAGCTGACTTACTTGTAAATTATTATTAAATTAAATATTATGACTATTCATGTATTTTCTTTAAAAATAGAACAAAAATCTAACTTCTGAACTGTCAGTATTTGGGTGAACTAGGTGGCACGTGTTAGCAGCACCATAGTTTTACATGCCCTGACCATTTTTCTATTATTGGCAGGCTGACACATATGCTCCATTGTGTTCAATCTGAGCGCATATATTTCTATGACAGTGTTTCCTATTTTTTTTAGGGCTTTGGTCAGAAAATGCCTTTTGAAACAATACTGATATAATAAAGTTACATTTTCTAACACCAATTCTGTATAAATATAAATGCTGTTTTACAATTTGTGTTTCTTTATATGTTCTCTTTTGTTCCACTGCTCTGTCCTAACTATGCATAATTTCCCCAATGGAAATTAAGATATTTAAGTTGATGGAAAGATCTTTATGCTGTTCTACATTTGTATGTAGGACAAATGATTATTTCTGGGAAAAGTTCAAACAAGAACAGTCCTGCACATTTACCAAGACAGAGGATTTAAAGAACATGTTTTCATAAAAAGATATTCTTCTGGTAACTTTCAAAAGAATGTTCATCTCAGAAGTGGCTGATGTAAGAATTGTTGGAGCTTTACTTTAAAGAATGTTGGAAATAGCCTTTGTAAATAGCTTTGTTGAAAATGTAAGGGCTGTGAAACAAGGGAACGTTCTCTGGAATCTGCTTTTATTTAACGTATTTTGCCTAAATTACGTTCTGTAAATACACAGATGTATAGAAATGACATTCTAGAAATACACAGATGTATAGAAATGACGTTCTGTAAATACACAGATGTATAGAAATTATGTTCTGTAAATACACAGATGTATGGAAATGACGTTCTGTAAATACACAGATGTATGGAAATGACGTTCTGTAAATACACAGATGTATGGAAATGACATTCTGTAAATACACAGATGTATAGAAATGACGTTCTGTAAATACACAGATGCATAGTTTGAATCATAATGAATGAGCTGACTCACAATCATAATATTTTGAATCCGAATCCCCATGAAAGTGGGGATCATCATTGGATTCATTTATTACAAATAAAATGGTGAAATGGTGTAGTGGGGGAGTCTTTATTTCAATAAAGTTTTTTTTTTAACTGTATAGTTGGAGGTGTCTGACACCTCTCCATTAATATCACTAGAGCTTGGTGTCAGTCAGAGGTGTGCTAGTTCACCTTTGTCTGACACACACCCTCTATACTATCACCCCGCTACCCAACACACCAGGGGTATTGGGAAGAGCTGGGAACCATCAGGAGCGACCCATCTAATGTGATGGGCGATACCTGGGGCGGCCACAGGCTGGTATTTTTAGGATGGGAAGATGGCAATGGACATGGACGTTCCCATACTGATAATATCAGACTGCGGCTGTTGGTTTTCCCTGGCTGGTTATGGAGATAGGGGGGACCCCAAGTGTTTTTTTGAAATTATTGTTTGAAATTATTTATGAAAATTATTAAAATAGGGATTCCACTATGCTGGAACCATTTTTATAAATCAGTAAATCATTAAAAAAACTATGTCATTTACAAAGGTACAGTGATATACTTACCTCCAAAAGATTAGTCCTGACATCCCCGATGCTGTCTTCACACTGATGTGCTGTCAGTGAGGACGATGCTCTAGCTGGAACCAGCAGGGAAAGTGTCAGAAGCGATGGACCAGCACTGACATCCTCAGCGCTGGTCCATCAGGTTGCCGTGGAGGAGGAGGGGGCGTGTCTCATATATGCAACGCTCTATATGCAAGTCTGAGACAATGGCATCCATCTTGGATTGAGGATAACGGGGACCGGAACGATGCAACGGAGCAAGAAGAAAGAAAGAGATGGACACTAGGTACGTTAAATATAATTTTGTTTTGGGGACTGGAGGGTCACTTTAACTGTTTTATATTGAAGAAATGCTAAAACTTCCCCCCTCCTTTTCGCTAAAGGAGGAAGATTGGGAGGCAGCCAACATTGCTGTTACTTTTTTGTTACATTGTCACAACAATGTTGTAGTTCTGTTTTTTTTAAATTCGGACCGCTAGATTGAAACAAATAACTTACATATTATTTCAATTAAATGATGACAAAAATAAATAAAGTGACAAATCAAGTGATATAAATTGGAAGATACAGCTGTATACAAAATATTTCAGTGGATATGTCCTTTAATTTGCCAAGTGCTGTGATGTTTCTTTCTTAAAAAATGTCATCTTAGAGACACACCAAAATCTGAATTTCAGCGGCATTTCACTATTTATATTTCTCCTTTTACTGCATGACACTGTGACAGGAATGCTGTGTGCTCATTTCTGATGTCATGTTCAAAGCGCTAGGTAGAGGACAGGACAACAGCAGCTGACTTTCAACGTCCTCAAAGAAACATTTACTTGAGAGAAAAAAATGCACATTTTACCATTTGCCATTGCCTCAAAGAGGTTAAAAAAAATATGCTCCAGGCAGAAGATGAGCTAAAATAACAAAATAAGTAAAAAGCGCAAGATGGTTGTGGTTGGCACTACTCCACTTTGTGGCAACGACTCTGCAATGTATAAGCTGCTGGGCTCTGTGGTACTTCAGCTGCATGTATGAGCCGTGCTCTGTGCGTGCAAAGTATCACCTCCAATATAGTGTACAAATATAAATAATCCACGCCATTCATGGAACTCACTCAAGGCCTGGAGGACATGAAACAGACATAGGCCGACTGCTATGTGTGTATCTCCCAAAGAGCTGTGATTGATCTTCCACGGTGAATGTCGTGCATTATTTCTATTTTTACACAAAATACGTAATACGCACCCAGTAAATCCACTGCCGCTCCAGCATTGTTGCTCCGGTGGTCTCTGCCAGTCCGTTTACTTTTACAGGAGGCAATGATGTCACGCTCTATCCATGTGATATCTGCAGCCAATCACTGGCATGCCGTTCTTGCGAGCATCACCGCTGAGACCACGGATTAGATGCAGTGGTCACATGGATGAAATAGGACATCATCACTTCCTGTAAAAGTAAATAGACCGGCGGAGAGCACCAGAGCACCATGTTTACTTTAAACATTTAGCACATACCCTGCCTGCAGGGTGCGTTTTAAATGTTCGGAAAACCCCTTTAAAATGTAACATCTTTAAAACAAGGGAAAGATCTCCCCTTTAAACCCTTCCCGCATATGGGCGTTACTGTACATCCTTCTTAGCGGTGCCTTCCCATAAAAGGGCGTACAGCAACGTCCTGTAATCAAACTGTCACCATGCAAACGACATGTTGACTTCACAAACACTGTTGCTTTATGTGACAGCTAACAATCACAGTTGGCGAGCACGGGACCTATCAAAGCGGTCCCGTGTCAGCTAAAGCTGTGGTTGCTCAATCAAATGTTTGATTGACCAATCACAGATGTCAATAATGGCATAGCAACGTTTACCAGCTCTGAGAAGCTCATTTCTGTGTCAGAGCTTCTCAGAGCCGGTCATAAGTAAAGTGGAATGTGTGTCAGAGTGTTTCTGACACAAATTCAATAACTAAAGTTATTAGATCATTCCCAATAGTCACCCTCCATGCCCATCAGCTGATCTCTGTCTACTGTTAGATCTGTGAATGACCCTGCGAGATCTGTGAAGGACCCTGTCAGATCTGAGAAGACCCGGTCAGTGTCCCTGTCTATTTTTCAATAAAGATCTCGTCCACAGATTGCCCCCCAAGTGCCCCAATTCTGCCCTATACTGACCCCTGACGCCAGCTTCTGTCACCTGCTGATCTCTTACACTTGTGTCTCTGTCAACTGCTGACCTTTTACTTTCGGACTTCTGTCCATACCTGTGCGCTCCGTCTTCTCCTGTATTTTTAGGGAGTTTCGTGTTTTTTCCAGTTATTTTAGTTACAAAAATATATATAAAAAATATATTAAAACAATTGTTTTTAGGGAGTATTATTAGGCGTTAGCTTTATAGGTATAACATACTGTACCATACCAATATGGCCCAGAGATTTTATAGTGCAGAGGAGGCGTATGCCATAATATGCTCTGACACAGACACTGCTAGTGATGATGAGATGGAATTTGTTCCTTCATCATCATCTTCATCTAGCAAGTCTGATGAACCCCCCCCCCCCCGACAGCGCGGAAGAGCAGTTGGTACTTTGCAGCCCGATTCAAATGAGGTGATGTGGGTTCCCGCTGTTGATTATACCCTTCAGGTTCTGAACTTCGCCGTCTCCTCAGCGATCCAAGTAGAGACAGCGGGGTTCAGGGAATTAGATTTTTTAAATTAGTTATTCTCAGAAGAACTTGTTTCTGCGTTGGTCCATCAGGCCAATTTGTATTTCCTGCCATCCCGCTTCATATCATGCCAGAGGTCAAAACTGGACCCCCACAGACCCAGTGGAACGTCGAAAATTTTGGGGCTTATTGTTAAACATGGGCCTCATAAAAAAAAAAACATGTATCCGGGACTACTGGTCCTCTGATGTAATGTACAATACACCCCTTTACAGTACAGTAGCATGTTTTGAGGCCCTGATCAAGCTTTTGGATTGCAACGACAAATCCCTTTGCCCATGACCCCAGGAACCCAAGTATGACAGGCTGTATAAGATCAGGCCTGTCATCGACCACTAAAATACAAAATTTTCAGGAAATAACATCACTGAAAAACATATAGCGGTCGATGAATCCCTCGTAAATTTTAATGGCAGGCTGAACTTCAGGCAATACCTTCCAAACAAAAGGTCCGGTACAGA